>NW_015150872.1:633651-641304 GCF_000732505.1 Cyprinodon variegatus | reverse complement strand
AAAGCAAATCACTTTGAGTCCACTTTAAAGATCTGCACTGCACATACAAACACAATTTCATGTGTTCTAATACAGAAAAACCCTGTGAAGATCAGACCCTTGGGGTTGAATTTCTAGCATTAAGATTCTGGTAACATATTGCATATTTTGTAATGAGACAAACTAGTGTGGGTTTTGAAATTGTTCTGTTTATTATATCACTGACTGTTATGTATCCCAGGTGCTGGGATGACACAGATGTTGCCTTCATCTGGTGGATCATAAAGGGTCCAATAACTGCCTCCCTACTGGTGAGTACACTGCTGGTACAGCACTTGCTATTGAGGGGTTATAAAAAGTCCTCAGCCTTAGACCTTGGTTGATATTTAACTCTAAATTGTCACTGTTTGTTGGAGGTTTTTGAGGACCAAATGCAGAGATAAAGGCAGGAGGCAGAGTTTTGCTGATTTAACTGAAATACCACAGGCAACAGAAGCAGTCAAAAAAACAAAAAAAAAATCCTGAAAACCACAAATGTAGGACAAAATACTGAAAATTTAAAAATCCAGGAAATCAACATGAAACCAGCAATGAGGAACTGCAGAGGTGGTGTATATATGAGGAACAGGACAAAGAATGTGCTAATGAGCTGATATGGAGCAGGTGTGAATAGAGCTAACTAGAAGGGAGCCAAGGGGAAAGCAAACAGGCACAAGGGACAACAGAGAGTGACTCAGTAAACACAAATCTGCATACATATAAAACAAAATAGAAAAACAAATGAACTAGAAAACTCAGAATAACATAAATCAAAGTGGAACTAAAAACTTAAAAAGAAACTCAAACAGAAGTCCACAAGGGGAGAACCATAACATAAACCTGTGTCAGTGAGTGGCAATAATAATTAGTCCCAACAAATGGTTTAATTTCTCCTACTGAGATGATATCTTATGAGAGAAAATAATAGAGAATGTTTGAAACAACTTTTGATATTTTGTCTTATTTGTAGGCAGGGTTACAACTTTATTGGATTTTCCCATTTTTCCACTCTCTTTTTTTTGTTTCAAATTTGTCGTCTGTTAGTTTACTTCATTTTGGGTGGATGCTTACTATTTGCATCATGATTAGGAATTTGCTGTAAGCAACTGCATAGTTGCTTACAGCACCGTCTTTCATATATAGGGCATACCAGGGTTTCCTAAGAGTGATAAATGTCTGTCTCAACCGTATTTAAAGGAAAAAGTGAAGCCAAGAACTGGATTCATAGATTTTTGCTGGTTGGATAACATCTATGAAAGCTAGGGCCTACTGTAAGTATGCTGCTCTGGACTATAATGCCTTGTGTTAGCACATGCCAGGGTGGAAAAAGAACCAGCTATAATCTTGTGAAAAGTAAACATTGCTACCAATCAAGCTGGGAAGAGTCTCAAGGTATTTTCCAAACTATTTGAGTGGTAAACATTTAAGGCTGTGTCCAAGATTTCAAGGCATGGATGTCCAAGCAAATCTACCCCTTGGGTAAGATTGGGTACTTTTCAGTTGAATAACTTAAATCCCAAGGGCTCCATCTCAGACTCTGTGGTAGCGGCAAATAAAAGTATTTTACAACTGTGACTTGAAGCATCAGATCCTATAGCTGCACGATGGCAGCCCACTGCTCCCCAAGGGGATGGGTCAAAATGCAGAGAACAAATTTCCCATTGAGGGACAATAAAGGGATTTACATTGTTTATTGTTTTTTTCCTATGTAGGTTAACTTCATCATCTTTCTGAACGTGATCCGTATTCTGGTTCAGAAATTGACTACTCCTGGAGTCAGCGGTAACGATACAAGTCATTTTAAGTAAGAGAGAACAAATCCTTTTCTATGAGCATCTAAAACGACACATGGCTGTATACCCATGTAATCTTTTTGAGCTGCATGTGTCTGCAGGCGACTGGCCAAATCCACACTGCTGCTCATCCCACTGTTTGGGATGCACTATATGGTGTTTGCCTTCCTGCCAGAACATACAGGAGCAGAAGCTCGGCTCTTCATTGAGCTCGGCCTGGGCTCCTTCCAGGTACAACTAGAAGCACACTTTGAAAAATAGTTAAAAAATAATGTTTAACAACTGATATGATGATTTTCTATTACAAAGGGGTTTGTGGTTGCCTTGCTGTACTGTTTCCTAAACGGAGAGGTGAGTGCTCATCATCCACTTTCTATTTTAAATCTGTCAATCACTTAAAAATAAGTCATGTTTTATATAGAGTGAACTAAATCTCTTTTTTTTAATAATTGCAAAAAAGAAGTTGGAATAAATGTTATAATTTCAGGACAAGTTTGATCATTCATTGAATAGGGTGTTATTGCCATCTAGAGGAGATCCTTTGAAATTGGTTTGATGTTCAGTATTTTTTTATCTTATGCATAGCGTTACAGTTTTTATGTTTCGTGTAGTCTGGCTCGTGGAATTTTTGGTTTTAAAATATGCTCAGTTACACACTGTATGCACATTTATTAGTTAGGTTGTATTTTTACCATATCATCATTGTTATGCATGAATAAGAAGGCTGCTAATTGCTGTTGAAAGAATTAAAAGGAAGAACACTTTTTTTGGTTTAGTTTATTGTCAAAAGTTTTCTTGTAAATTTTTTATTGTTTTAAGGGGTCATAGAATGATTCTATAGGGTATTTGGTGCTGGTCCTTAAAAGGTCTCTGAATAGGGTGTGAAACATTGGTTGGGCTGAAAATGGCATATTTGCTGTTCTATGAGCCCTAATTCAAGCCTGGTTTAAAGCCCTAAAATGAAATGACAGGTTTTCTTCATTTTATGGTATGCTAATTAATATTTAGATGAGCTGTGCGCTGATTGGTTTGTTTACAACGAGCGAAGCTGCTGAGCAAAGAAGTATCATAGCAACAAGCACTCACTCACTGAAACATCAAATTGTTGATATGGTAGGGTGACCAGATGTCCTCTCTTTCCCGGATTTTTCATACCTAAAAATTTCAAAATCGTCCGGGATTGACTGCAGTGCAGCATGTAGTTGAAACCCACCTGGCACTCGTACTGCGACACGACCCAGTGACGGTAGCCTGGACACGGACAGCCCAGTGCTTCCCCTCTGTCTGCCTTACCGGCCCCCAGCCTCCGGGGGCGGCTCATGACTCTGCTGAGGTCCGGTCCAGTCAGCGGCCGTGCAGACAACACTTCATACCCACTCACCCACACACCCCTCCCTTGGGCCAGTGAACCAGTTGGCTGGTCTGTATGTACATTTCTGGGTGTGACAAAAGTATAGGCCAGAACCACTTAAGGCAACATCCCCGAGTTGACGTCTATTTGGTGCTTCGTTTGGATTTGCCCGTTATATGGTGGAAGTTTAGAATAGTGAGATCTGCAGGGAAAGGGGGAGTCGATTGGGTTTGAACTTCTCTGTTCGTCCATTTCACCCACTGAACTATCGTTATTCATCTATGATAATGTAAACTCGGTTTTGCATTCTATGACCCCTTTAATATTCTCACTTTAGCTGATGGAAATAAACTAGTAAAATGTATTTTTTTGTTTGATAATAATTCAAATAATAATTTCAAATTAAAAATCTTGCGTTTACTTTGCTAATTATTCAGGTTTTAGGTAGCTGCAGTTGTTCAAAATGACGATTAATCCTGAAAAATACAATTTTCATAATAATTGTTCCCACTCTACACGATTATGTTTAAAGATTGAAATGTTTACTGAACTCTTTATATTAGTTTTAATTTGTCAGACTTTCTTTTTAATCTTTAAAACCTTAAGCTTCTTTTTTTAAGGTCTTTTACAATTTTTAGGGAACCTATGTTTTTGTAGCTGAAATCTCTGGATCGTTGTCAAATCAAATGTATCCAGAAATATTCTCCAAAACCATGTTTATATAATAAACTTTAAGTGCTTTACTTAAAAAAAAAAAAAAAATCTGTATTTCTTTTTTTAGGTCCAGGCTGAGATGAAGAAGCGATTTTGGAAGTGGCAGACTCAGAGTTACCTTAGCTACAGTAAACGACGGCGTACGCTTTTAAACGAAAGCAGTACAGTCACACAAACATCTGTCCTGGACAAATCCAGTCCCTTAGAGCAGCAGGGCTCAGAAGGAACCGCCCTTACACCCAACAATGCGTCTTTAGTGTGAAACCATCAGAGAAGCCCAGCAAATTGTTGTTTTTCTTTTGCCTCCTTTAGCGTACCATTCTGGTACATCACAATGTGTAGAGACTAAACATCAGAGTCTGATCGTTGGAGGTTGTTTTTATTCTGAACAAATGTTGACCTCTTCTCTGTGAGAAGTCAGCATTATCCCACACACTTTTAAAGCACATTCAGATTTCCCCACAGACACCAGAGTTTACAATGTTGGTGGGAAAACATGTCATTGTTTGAATATTTGCTTTGGGGCTACTCCTCCACATCTTACATTTATACCTTGATAAAAACACATTCAAGCAAACTTTTATACAAAATAATGAAGGATTATTTATTTATTACATAATGGAAGTTGGAATATGAATGGAAAGATTCACACATCATTGCAACACAGTTCCCAAAGTGTAGCCTCCCCAGACCGATTTTTAAAGACACAATATTTACTGAAAAATATCTATAAAAATTGCCTTTTTATTTGGCCCTTTATGACTAAAACATTATTTGATGAGTAGATTGGCACTTTAGTAGTTCACTGCCACTTCATCTACAAACCTGCAGCCTATTGTCCTGAATTTACTTCGAGTCGGATGGATGTGACGTCAAGCGCGTCCACGTTAAATTGGTCCAACCTAGCAAAACATTGAAGCGTTATTTTCCAAATGGATTTTGCGGCTTCTCAGAAGCGACCAAATTCCAGCTCAACTCAGACACCAATGGCAACTCATTGTTAGATGAAAAAGTAAAAAAAAAACAAAAAAAAAAACCCTTTTAAAGGTATAGAGGAGGATGTACTTTTTCTAGGTGGATCATCTCAATAAGTGGTCCTCCTAATTGTCAATCATTCTGGTGATCTGTTTAAGTAAGGCCGTCCTCGTTCCCATTTCACTTAGCTGTGGTGAGTCTGACATAGTGGAAAAATTGCAAATCTTCTTTTGGATATTAAGCTTGCAGGAGCAATGCAAATAGCAACTTTTAAACAGAGCGTGCATGAGGAGAAATGGGCTTCTGCATGCTCTCGCACACGTTTAATAGGCGTTCCTTCTCTGGATCGGGTACAGGGTTGTGTATGTGCATTTTTTTTTTTAAGTAAAGAAGGGGGGTCTTTTCAAAAATTCGCAAAAATCCTCCACTATATCTTTAAGTGTGACTGTGAGCTACAAAAACAAGTAGAGTAGTGTTGCAGTTATGTATTTTGGCCACAGGTGGCAGTATCATTAAGAATTTCCATAATGCCTTGTTAATATACTGTGGCTGTAATCTTATCACACAGAAATTTTCCTTTAAAAAAGAACCTCTTATAAAACGCCACAAGAAGCTGACAAACTAGACTCATGAAAAATTTTGGGATTTTGTAAACAAAAAATAATTTTATGTCAGAAGTTTACATTTAAATAAGAGATACACATGTCATACAGGCATTAGGAAATAGCTTGTTGCATAATCTAATCCCATTATAAAGTGCAATTGTTATGTATCCTCATGTAAATTTTCTAGGTCCATACTAACCAACGATAGAAAATGGAACCCTGGTCATTCGACAAACAGCCATCTCCTTTGTATGCATTCTGCTTTAATACACGTCAAGCCTAAACTACCTAGTAAGACCCCTTCAAATTGGTTTTAGGAGCAGATGGAATTTGAAGGGTTTCTGTTCCTCTTTTAGTGTTTTCAGCCTCCCTGCAAAGAAGAAAGTACCCCAGATATCTTTTGATCCTACCTTTAACTTAAGTGGAAGGTGAATGTCATTTGTGAGCAAAGCCTTACTTACCATGTCATTATGTGCAATAATATTAACTTAACGCATTTGTCCGTGATAAAATTATGGGTCTGGTAAAATCATGCTTGCACAGGAGGATTATAGATTTTTTTTATTTTTATTTATTCAACAATCCAAAAATGACATTATTATATAACTAAATGTATGAGCTACTGTTTTTCAAACGATGTTGCATATTTAGCATTTTATTCTGTTGTGGGACATAAACACTGTTTCATCCGAACCCTGCTGACACTCAGAAAGAATTCTGACTTGGATTTACTCAGACAGCATTTTCAGGCTTAATTGCTTTTACTTTTACTTTTACCTAAGTCTGTAAATTATTTTGACAATAGCAATGTACTTAGATAGCCCGTTTCCAAGAAGATTAACTTACTGCCACACTATATGAAACCCTCAAAACCTGACTTTGCATCCTTTAAACAGTAGGGGAACATTCATGTTAATAATGAGCGCCTGGATTTGGAAAGTTTTATGGAAACTGTCACAGTCCTGAATAGAACAGCTTGAAAAAGGTTCACCATCAGCCATTATGGGTTATTTATAGAAAATAATAGGATATTTTGTGATACCCGTCCTACTCCACTTATTAGCTTTGTACTTCCCACTATAGCATGGCAATCACTTTTAATTATGTCCCAGAGGACTTTGTTTAGGCTCCAAAAAGACCATCAATGGTAAATGGTATATTTACTTATATAGCGCTTTTTTTAAGTCAGGAGACCGTCCAAAGTGCTTTACACTACATTCAGTCATTCACTTATTTACACTTCTGGTTTTTGGCAAGCTACAGTGTAGCCACAAACACAATGACACTAAATGACAGAGCTGGGCTTTAAATGAACAACCTTTCAGTTGCAGGGCAAACTCCTGCATCTGACATTACTGTCACCCCTACAACTTAACTAGTGTTATGGTCTAAAAGGTATGTGAATGGTAGTTAGAGGCACGAGGGATCCAAGTCTGTGCAATTCCAACAAGCTTTCTGGAGAAACTACATCGTCTACAGTTAGCTGGTATTATTGCTAGTATGCCACCCTTTTTTTTTTTTTTTTTTACAGTTGCCCCACTTTTTATGTAAAAAATACCTCTGTGCCACCTGTAGTCTTAAAGATCCATGCTCACTTTTTTCTTTAACTTTTGTTATTACCGTGTTACAGCACCTGTTTATTGAGGGGATAAAAATCCATGATTCAATCCATGGCTATGTCTGCAACACATTGCACAGTGCATTGGCACACATCTGGAGCACAAGACTGTAAAGCCTGTTTGTCTTTATGAATATAAATATATATATTTTGGTTGGGGGTATTGTTGATGTTCAGCCAACAATTTACACAATATCCACATTAAGCTTGTTAATTTACCTTCATTGGGATATTAAACTATCAGGTTTGCGTTTACATACATTGCTTTTTTTGTAACATGTTACATGTTGCTGTTGTGTGAAAATTCAAAGTAAAGTTAGGTTGCCATTCACAATATGAGTCACTGGATAGGATCGTTCTATGTTATTAATTTGTATCAGTGTAAATTGTTGCGTGTTTTGACACTATATATATTTTGCAAACTTGTATAGACCATAGTTGGACATTGTGTGTATATGCATACACTACACAAACACATGTATGTCTATATCCCTCCATATAACTATTTATTACACATAGACTAATGGTCGGTAATTGAGTCAATTTATATATATATATATATATATATATATATATATA
>NW_015150872.1:619681-633623 GCF_000732505.1 Cyprinodon variegatus | reverse complement strand
AAGGATATATGCCTCTATTACAGACCACTATTGTGCCTTTTCCACAGTTTATCTTAGTTTAAAGTAAAGTAAGTAAATCAGTCATTTATTTATCTGATACATATTTTCATGCTGAACAAATCTGCCTCTGTGTTCTTTTGGAATTTTAGATAAGATAAGGATAAGAATATTGTGATTTTGTGTCATTTTTGTTCTTGTAATACTGCCATAACAAGTGTGTGTACTCTTCTGTTACTGTATGGTGATAAAAGGATCATATATGTATTAATATTAACATGCTGAAATATTTCTTCACTTTATTTATAAAATGTAGATAATTGTAGAGTATTGGTAAAAATACTCTGTGAACTTGTTAGAACATGTTAGAAACATGCCTCCCTAAATTGGTCGGGCTATTTTGTTAAGCCTTTTAGTACTTAAAAGATAGTTATAACCATCTTTACATTTTTCTTGTTGGTTAATTTTAATTGTACTTGCCTTTTTAAAGCATCACAAAAGCTCTTCTCAAGGTGTACAAGCCATGCTGGTGTTTTTCTTAGCAGCATCTAACTGCTCTTATTCTCAGCCATGAATGTTTGATTGAGCTAATATAAGGAAGGGGAGTGGCTGAGTCTGCACACCTGCAACACTGCTTTTTGAAGCTTTGAACCAATTTTAAGGGTAAATATGGCTCCGATTGTATTGAGTTTAACACCAAAATAATATCTTTTCATAACTCATCTTTAAGTATGAATTATATTTACCAATAAATATTTTAACAACCCTAGTGTAAATGCCACTTTTCTTTGAAAGTCTCAGAGTTTTTTTCAGGTAACATTATAGAACAAGGTTTTTAAGGAAACACTGATGTATTCTTATTGCAATGAGTACTACAAAATACACCAGATTGGTCAGGTATAAAGGGAAGCTAAAAACAAATTTACTTTAGAAAACTGCCTGCAGTGATAACTCTTTAAATAGTACTTTGAAGAGCAACTCTTTTTTGAGTAAATGATTCATAAACAGAAAATAAGCTTAAGCATGATATGAACTTAAGTTTAGCAGCGTAATAGTACAGAATTTTTGGAACACCTGGTTCATGTTGGCATCTAAAGAATGAAGATGATCCCTGAAAAACAGTTCTGTTGGATTCTTAGACCTCAGTGATATCAATAAACCATGTGCCACACGAAGTTGGTGTCTGTCTGATAAGGTATGACATTATGTGATGTCCAATCCCTACGTTATAAGTGGCCTGCATCACATATGTCATCTTTTATAAATGCCGGCCTTTTAGAGGAGTAACTGTATTATTACTACTATCTATATAAGCTATTATATCTGTATAGACTCTCCCATGTTTTCCCATTCTTTTATCCTAACCTTGCGATGAAATAAAAAAAAATACAATTTATATATTATACAGTGGGAAGGAAAAACAATCTATACTGTAGTTAGTGTAAATAGTATTAAGCAACTCTTTTTATAAATTATAAAGAATATTCCTCCTGACACAAGCTTTAGATATTTCCCAGAGCTCTATCCATTATTAAGCATTTAAAAACCTACCAAAGCATGACCAGCTTTACAGTGGACCGCTGACCAATTACACCAGCAGACAAGAGGCCTGCAGAAACTAACCCGAGATTTACAGTTCAGATGGGAAAATCTTAAAACAGGATTTCAATTAGATAGAAACACCATACATCTAGCCCTTAGAATGAGTCTAAAAATAAAGATTTTTCATAAAGAGATCCTATAAATAGTTTTCCAAAAGCAAAAAAAAAAAAAGGCAAATGGGGTCATAGTCGTAGGTATGTTAAACATTATGGCTGTAGCATCATGCTGTGGTCATTTTTATCAGCACAGACCAGACAAAACCTGCAAGAAGATTCAGAAGACTGGAGGTTGAGGCTTATTTTCACAGGCAAAATGACTAAACATGCAGCCAAAGCTACACAGTAATGGTTTAAATCAAAGCATATTTACGTTAGAGAAATCACAGCCCTAAATTCAATTAAGATTAAGGACAAGACTTGTAAGTTTAGTTATTTATGCTGCTCTTCCTTCTAAGGTACAAAATCTGAATCAGTTATAGCTTTATGGTTACAAAGGAATGAAATGTAAAATAAATATATAATATTAGGTTTGGTTGGGGTTGTAATGTGGTCCTTTTATATGAGACATTTGTAAACAATAAATAAATCAACACATTCGAAAATAAATGAGTGCCACCAAAGTGAGCCAACAAGTTAAACATTTATTCATATATATTTTTTATAATATAGAAAAAACACTTGATATTCACAAAAAAGATGATACAGTGAAAATTGAAGAGCAATACGAAGATGCTCATAGTATACATTCAGCCACCTAGAATCAAAATGCTAAACCAAATTCAGTTATTTAAAGTGATTAAATTAATATTGTTAAGCATATCAATAAAAAAAACAATCAAAACAACTAAGAGAAAATATGGCCATGCTTCACAGTAAAAACAAAGAGTCTTGCAGCTTTTATGGCACTGTACTTTCCCGTATGTCTGTTAAGATTCAAAGGAAAAGCATCGTACAAAGTAAGAGTGAAGATCCACGGTACTGTAACTGTAACTGAACAGAAACCACAACCCTGCAAAGCACTCCTGTTACCTTTTTTATGGCATCATGCAATTATTATAGCTGCTTCAACACATCTCAGATTCCTCTCTGAAAAAAAAGGAACCTTTATCTTACAAAAAAATACATCAGCCTTTCTTAGCAAAGGGGAATGGCAGCTTTTTTGTTAAATAACAAGATCACATTTTAAGAAATAATTTTAAAATCACTTGAGCACTCAGCATTAAGTATTTAGATAGCAGCTATTCACAGAAAACCTCTTTTACATTTACAAAGTACAATATTTGCAGCTTGTTTCTGTTTTGCACATTTAAACTGCAATTTAAGTCACAGCTTTCAGCTACAGGAGACTTCACCGAACAACTTCATATTTTAGAACAAGTTCATAAACAGGTACAGTGTACAGTAATAATGGCAACTCCTTTGTCTGACATCAACATAGTACTGGCGATGTAAGGCTCCAGCTCCTTTATTTGACAGCTGAAGGAAATAAAGCATTAGGGATTGTCTTTATTGTTTGTGATGAATGTTTGTTTAGCTGAACCAGAACAGAGGTGATGTGTGATTGTCCAGCCCTTTCCCCAGACTGAACTGGGCCCCCTTGTAGCTTATAGCTGCAGCTGGATCTGAGCTGCTATTACTGCAGCTTAGAGTAAACACACAGCACAGCAGGACGGCACAGTTTCTGATCAGCCCTTCCCTCCTTACATGAATGGGGTTTATGCGAGATTTAAGCTGGCAGGTGCTCAAAGTTGAATGAGGCAATTACTCATATGTAAGGAGGAATGGTTTAAGGATACTATGAAGTTTTAAAACATTGGTCTTGATTCATTTTGTCAGTCTTTAGGCTCTGAGGGAAAGTGCCATTTAGCCGGAAAATTAAACAAACTATGTATAGTCAACACTCAAAACAATACCATTCTAAACGATCATTATCTGGTGTAAATACAAATTACTAACAACGAAAACCTCACTAAGATTATATTATTAAACAGAGTCCATTGCAGCTCATGGAAAGTGGAAAAATTCACTGAAATATATACATATAATGGAGGGAATACTCTGCCTTTCTGCAATATTAGGACAAAGTGCTGATTTTATTTAACACAATTAAATTGTCATACTTTAGACTCATTCTTAAAGATGTTTAAAGTACTCTGAAGGCCTCCATGTTTAAATTACTTGGGTTTTGCTTCAAGCAACAAAAATGTGCATTAAACCCTTGTATCACTTTGCAGCTCTGTTTTAAAAGAAAAAAGAGAAACTGGTAAATTATCAACAGAAATAAAATTCTGGGTTTTGTGCTTGAAGGCACTTCTGGAGACACAAAGGAAAGCTGAGTGTTTAGATTCTGAGGACAAAAATACAAGGCTGCAGTGTTTCGGTAAAATAGAAACTCAAAGAGGAAACAAACAACTCACTTTTTGAATGAGAAGATTACTCCAGCATATAAAATCATCATTTAACAATCATGGTAAACAAAAAAAAAATGATAGTACACCTGCTCCTATTTTGGAGGGCTTTATGTATCAGATAATACACATGATAATACCATGTTGTCAAAATGATGATCTAACAGAATTCCAAAACACAAGAGATTTATTATATTTATTTGTCAAACAAGGATAAAAAAACTACACCCTTTTAAATTCAAAATGATATAAGGTAGAGAGTGGTGGGCAGGTTTTGCTTGTTATGTGATAAAATTATTAATTTATGAAATTAAAACAGCAAATTGCTGGTGTAGAGCTTGAAGGGGAAAATAACATAATGACAAGGCAGAAAGACATCAGCATTTACCTAAGAATGGTAATAGATGTAATTCATCTATCTGAAAATCTTTATACTGTATGCCCAAAGTGTAAAGCTTGAAGTTGAATGACTTTTAATGGTTGAGGGAGGGTTAAGGGTTAATGCACTCTCTCTCTTTAAAGGAATGGGTGACACAATTTAGTTTTGCAAAGGTTCATTTAAACTTTCATGCAAAGTGGTGGAGATTTAATGGCTTTTTTTTTTTTTTTTTTGCAAGCACAGGACAACTGAGCAAGCACAGAATCTACAAAATAATGGCAGAAAAAGCAAATATTAAATGTGTTTTATGGCCTAGTCAAAGTCTAGACATCAATTGTACTGAAAGACTATGCAGAAACTGAGTCTGTCTGCATGCTCTCACACTGCTTCTGCTCTGAAGTAATTACTATTATTCAATGCCAATGTGAAACACCTTGTCAAGAGCAACAAAATGTATCCCTTTCACTACTTCCACTGCATTTATGTTATGGATTCCAGCAGACAGACAGTGCCAGATTATTGAAAGCCATGGGTTACTGATGTCCAGCATTCCTCGTCTCCCTGTTGCTGACTGCCTATTTTTGATCCACACCTATCTAACAGATATGATTCTAGTCTCCTTCATCACGCCAGTCAGCTCCTGCTTATAGTTTGTTGTTGTGAGCAGCCAACTCGTCACTGTCTGGCTCTTCTGAAATTTTGCAGCTTAGGGTCTCCTACTTGTGCCAAGTGTCAGGTAATGTTATTCAATGAAGCTCTTAAGTTTTTCACGTAATAACTCCTTAAGTATGTGAAGGAATAATTCATATGGACAGAAATTGACAAATTTGTCTCAGAAGCAGCTATACTTAGTTAACACATCAAATCCGTTTTGCTTCTTCTTTCTCACTACTAACCATGTAGAATCAGTTGTGTTTATGATTAAAGACACATATAATGATTTTAAACCGGATGTGTTTTTTCAATCATGACTATATAAACTTATACGTGCTTTTTCAAGCATCAAGACAAAGAATACCTCGAGATACGTAAACTACAAACTGATTGAGGTTTCAGAGGATCAAGACCTTTCATCTAAGACCTGTACAATATCTCTGCTAAAGAGACTTCACAAATGACAGTAATATATATTACAAAGCTCTGTCTTTACAGCAGCGCATTCAACACACACAAAAACTAGCATCCAGTTAAAGCACTGAACTCTCACAAAAAAACTGCGTAGCAGCAGTTAATTAAAGTTCATGCAAATAGGTTAAGTCACAATGTTTCTATTGACATTTTCTGTACTAGCGGCTGAGAAGCGCTGAGGTTTGGAAAAGAGGTGCTTGTGGTCGTATAAGACAAACCTCAGTGTGGCACAAACATCTTTAAACCAGGATCTAAACCCTGTGTCTGTTTTGGCTTGTCACATACAATAGAAAACAATTTTCTTTTACAAAATAACACTGGTTAGTTCTGTTCCTAGCATTCCTTTGTCTGCTAGGATTTCAACACTCATGTTTCTTACATATCAGTCACAGCTTAATCAGTAAAGAATAATACTAATGCAGTCAGTTTATATCATTTGGGCAGCAGAAGTCTGCACAAATATGTTGTCGCAGAACCCAACAGACAGCCCCTCATTCATTAACAGAGGTGAGAGGCTCCGGTCTTCCAAATAATGTCTTCCTTCTGGTTCTTTGTCCTGCAAAGGAGTACTTTATGAATTTAGTCTTGCCCTTTGCGTAGCTATAGAAACCTATGCTATGAAATCTGTGCAACACAGGCAGATTAAACCTGAACATCAACCACAGCCTAAACATGGTCTTCAAACATAAATTACATTTCCCTTTATGCAACATAGACACAATAAGGTTTTTTTTCTCTTCACTAAAGTTGCAACCATATTTGCAACACAACATTTGGGTTAAAAATGTACAAGATATGCTGACAGTAGGTAAAACAGCCTCTGCAAGCCACTGAAACTGTCATACAATTCTATCGTTTCTTTTGCAAGATAAATATATCCCAATGTGTAAAGAAAAGCAATCTCCAACTCTCCTTATATATTTACAACTGAGTGATTAGTGTCTTTTTGCAGCTAAGACCTACTGTAAATAGGAATGCTGAGAAACATTTTGACAGAATGTAAAAGTCATTGGACACGTCGAACTAATGGGTTTATCCCCTCATGTTGTTCAGCAGCACCACACAACTTTGAAAACTAACACATTATATAGAGACAGAAGCGGCTACTTCTTAATGTTTCGGGCATGAAACAGCAGAGTCCAGCCTACAACAGGATTAGCTGCTCCTAGATCAGTAAGTCCTTATTTGGCACATTCACGTTTACACAAGAGGCTGTTTGGGGTCGCTGGAGTTCAGTTGGGTTTCCATGGTGGATTCATCAGGTTCCGTGTTGAAGAATGGCTCGGTGAGGTTGGTCATCTCGACGAGGGTGGGTGGGTTGGGGTTGGTATTGGCAGGTTTAGTCGAGGCATCCCCACAGGGGCCACTCAGGTGGCTGGGGTCTCTGCCTGCAGGCTGGACATCCGGATCTGCGAGCTGCTCTTGCTGAGTATGGACAGCTGCGTCCCCCCGTTCACCCCACTGCTCGCCAGCGAAGGATGCCGGTGCTTCAGGTCCACAGCAAAGTACCTGTTCACCGTCCAGCTGCGCCATTTCCTCTTGATCTCCGATTGCACCTTGAGGGATATACTTCACAAGGTCATTATTAATGGACCGCGCTGGAAAGAGATGAGCTCATTGCCTCTCATTTTCTACAACAGACTGGGAATAATCTTGGCTAAAATGCTCCAAAACTCATCTGAATGCCAACTTAAGTCATATTAATGTAATAATAATTTAATATTTAATTTTCTCAACTTAATTTTAACACTAGATAATCTAAATTGCACCTCTAAAAATGATAGAAAGTAAAAACAGGAAACAATATAAAAACAAGCAAAAATTATTACCAAAATGATCTCCCTATTACTGTAAGCAATACTGCGTATAGTCAAATTTTGCTTACTTTAATTGTAGTCAATTTACTTAGCCTTTTTGCATCTTTAAATACCTACTGCTATCTAACTGTAAGTAATATGTTATGCTTTAGTATGATGGGGATATTCTTCCTGATTGTTAATTCAGTTTCTGAACAAAAAGATTTCCATGCACATATGTTAGCCTGCAATAGCTCTTTACAATTATGATAATGTTCAGAACATCCTAAAAGTTACTCACTAAGACATATTGTTTTGGGATTAATTATAGAAAACTCAAAGATTGAAATCCCAAAGTAAAAAAAAAAGAAACTTGCCATTTTTAGCTTTGTGCTTTTTTTTTTTTTATTAGATAATGCTTTCTTTTTTTACATTTTCATTAAACCAGATGTCAGAATGTTTAAGTTGAGACTTACCTCTCCATTCAGAAAGCAGTAGAGGACAGCCACCACAAAACCCTGCAGAAACACAAGAGACCATTGACCGTTGCAGCATTCAGAGCAGTTCATGAGCACTCAAAGCTTTTAAATTAGTCATTCTTTTCAGAAAGATACAATACAATACTATTTTTAGGTCTCTTAAGAGTCACCAGGTATTGAATTCTTTAACTAATCCTAAAATTCTTTCTGTGAGATTTAGGCTAGGAACAGAATTTCATGAATGTGTTGTTTTTGTCATATGTCTTGGGATCCTTATCCTGCTAAATAACCAGTTATAACTCTAGTGTCACCTCCTTGGAAGTTCAACATATTTATGTTAAGAGATGTTCCTGTGATGACGCCATGCACTCCAACAAGGTTCCTTTAAAGATAAACAGACTGACAGCATAATAGTAAGTTGCAGAAAACCTCAATCTAAATCTCAGCTGATATACAGCTCAACTTTAAGTCACATCAGTATTTTGCAAGCTCTGAACGTTTAGGTTCACAATGAAAGGGGATAAAATATTTTTTTCCAACCATTTCTCATAAAAAACAGCTGCAAACTGCATGTGTAAAATGGTTTTCTTCTCAGCTACAGTTGTGTAAACTTTCTAGATTTCTTAATTCACTATAATATAAGCAGGTTTAGTCTACTGGCTATTTTTCCAGCATTTTCTTTATCAATTTTTAAAAGAGGCTTAGAGACCTGGCCTTCTGTGTAATATCTTGCCCAAGGTAACATGAAGTATTGGTCCAAAATGTAAATAAGTTAAATGCTTAATTTATTATTGTGTATAATAGTAGTTAAAGATAGAACCAAGTGTGCAATAGTTTGATTTTTTTGTTTTGTAGGTGTGACATTAAGCTACTCTCATAAAAGTCGAAACTCAGGCATATTAACAATGGGAGATATAATTCTGAATAGGGAATGTAAATGCATGTCCAAAAAGATTTTAAAATAAATTAAATTCAGATAATTATCTATATTAAATCAGAGCACTCATAAAATATTCAGCATTTGAGGAATTTTATAGAGCTAAGAGCAAAGTGCACGAGTCAAATCTCATTATTGTGTGAAAAGACTTGATCAATAGGCTAATTCTGATTGTATATTACTTTTATCTTAGTGTATATATTAGTTTCAAAGGAAAATATGTTTAGGAGTTTTAAGTCTAATGTATTTGGCTCCTCCCTTGCTTTTGTGCATAAAGGCGCATTTAAACAGCATTAAAGCCAACGAAGAAAAATCATAGCAACAGAGAAATAACATCTTTAGCAGTCATTAGAGTAAATACAATTATATGATGATACCTCAGAAAAATTAAAACTTTGCCAAAACGAAAAAGAAAGTATAAAATTGGGTAAGAAAAAGTACAACATTTTTATGTTTTAATACATTATGTGCATATTATCAAATTCAGTACAGAGATTCAAGTCAAGGCTTAGTTAATGTAAAAACTGACAAAATACATTTAAACAGGAGGTTATTTAGGGGTTGGGAGGCTTCACCTGAAAAGATCCCAGGCCAAGTTCAAATACGAGACGTTCTCTCTTGCTGACGTTCTCCGAGAAGAAGGCGAACACAGTGTAGTGGATCCCAAAAAGGGGGATCAGCAGCAGGGTGGAACGCGCCAATCTCCTGCAATACAGCATATCAATATTTGTGTGTGCAGGTGTGTATGGGCAATTTATTAGTCCTTTTTTTATAGTTGCTTCAAAAAGTTAATGCAAGCATACTTAAAGAACTAACATTAAAATTACGAGCTTCACGCATAGAACAGCAAATGTCAGACAGAAAGGGAAATATGAAAAACTCACAGGTAAATACTGGACTCATTCCCACCAATGTCTGGGGACTGCAGCTTCTGGACGAGGATGACGATGATACCAATGAAAAGCACAAAGTTGATCTGCAACAAACACAGAAACCTAATTATCCTGTATCATGACCAGAGCTACTGTGGCTGTGTTTCTGAAACCAGAAAGAGTTTGAAGTTATTTTTTCAAATTTCAGATCTAAAATGGCTGAAAACCAGACTCTCAAATGATGCATGCCATCTCTTCCACTTAAAACACGTTTAAATAACTGATGTTGTGCCTAATTTACAAATAAAGTTTGAATGCTCACATGCTCGACTTTAAATAGCTGCTACTACCAAGGTTGTAAACGCATTAAACATGTGTGGCTTTTATTTTAAAGCCCCAGAAAAGTTAATATCATGGCACTAGCTTGACTATTAGAAAATAAGATGACAGAGTTAAATTTGGTTTCATTTTGAAGTTAAACATTTGTTTAGAAATGACCCAAAGCCATTTGCTGCAGCTTTTTATTCAGGAGATGGCCGAGTTGTTACTATCATGATATTACAGCCAACAGGAACAGGTTGCTACGAGCCACTGGTTGCCCAGAGTCAGCAATCAACACATTTCAATAAAACAAATTTTCTGGTACAATTCAAGCATTTTTTTAAGTGGAGACAGTGTAAGAATATGAATACTATGTCATGACAATGAGTATGTTTGGTGTTTTGAAGACCATTTCTTACCATTATTGAAGCCAGAACAGGTCCCTTTATGACCCACCAGATGGCAGCATTGTCATTCATGTCCCAACACCTGACAAAACAGTAAATATTCAAAACATGCATAGAAAAACCTCAGTAGATGATTTTTCTTATCTTCATTGATAATAAACCAACCCTATGTCTTCATACTGCAGCCTTAGGACCGCCCAGATGGTAACACACACTGTTGGCATTCCTGTTGAAACAGAGACACGATGATGTAATCACTGCAGAGAGCTTTACACGCTCATTCAGGCCATGTTTGATCATCTCACCCCAGCCAATGACGATGTACCAGTAGAAGTATCTCTTCTCAGGGAAGAAGGTCTCTACCAGTAAAGTGAAAAGGTACAGACCCTCGATGAAGAGCCAGAAGTAGTTGGTGAGGACGCAGTAGTGGAAGAATATCATCACAGCTCGACACTCCAGCTTAAGACATTATAAAAGGCAAGGAGTTAAGCATCAGTGAGAGGAAGAAAAGACTGTGTGTTCCTGTGACCTACAGTGTGTATGAAGCAGTGGTCGCTGTCCTCCTCTGCGTAAAGCACGCTGTCTTTGATGAAGACAGAAATGGCTCTCAGCATGAACGACACAAAAAGGTTCATGTGGATGAAGTTCCTTGTGCAATGTAGCTTTCTGTGTAAAAACCAAAGAAGAGACTTGCATGCTGAAGATGTTAATAACATTTATATCTTCTCTACTGAGGAACCTCACCAAAAGTTTTAAAGAAGCATCTATATGGAAGCCTGGTTTACAACATAATCTTAGTTTTGGGAGGTCATATTCTGTTTCTGCATTTTTTGAATTTCGCTGCCTTGCAAATGATTTTCTAACTTTTCTCAGGTTTCTGTGGCAACTTGGATCAATTTTACTACAGTATTTGAGACCATGGCTCGAAAGTGGTGCAGCATTTTAAATAAAAAAAGTGATACATTACTTTCATTATATAATAAAAAGAAAAATCTGAAAGGCTTCATTCTAATCACCTCTCTTTCCTCCGCTACTGCAAAAAATAATGCTACTGCGTTTGGCATCTACTTCATCATATTTGGTTACTTTAACACAATTGTTTTATGTTAGCAGGTTAGGACATAAAGCAATTGTGTTAAAATAACAAAATACGATTAAGTAAATGCCAAAATCGGTTGTGTCAGGATTCCTGTCCGTGTGTGTGTTTTTCTGTGTTTCTCTCTGTGTGTCTCCCTTCCTCCACCAGGAGGCGCCTGGTTCTGGTCCGCCTCCCTACACACCTGCTGAGAGTTACCTCGTTAACAGTGCACTCTTAAGCTGCTGACTGCCACTACCTCGACGCCAGAGTGTTTGCCAGTTTTGGGTACTCTAGCCAAGCTGAGTTTTGCTGAGTCAAACTGAGTTCTTTTCAACCTGAGTTTTAATCTTGTTTTTGTCTTTGCCTCTCAGCAGGAGGTCATCCTGCAAACTGGATGTTTCTGACCTTCTCGCCCTGGAAGGATCATCTAAGCTTCAAACTGAGCTGAGGATTTAAACTGGAGGTTTGAATCCACTTTCCCTCAAGAGATCGTTTGAGCTTCACACTGAGCAAGGGACTCATCTCCACTACGACCCGTTCAAGTACTGCAGGAAATCTGATTGGCAGTCAGTTTCTCCATTCTCCTTCAAACAAGCGCATTCTGGGTAAAACCTGTCCGCCCTCCACCGAATCAGACTAACACTGGAACTACCGCACACAGACTGGAGTCTAAGAGTCAACAACTTCTCTGGAAACGTGAGTCAGCTACCAAATTCTTCTCTTCAAGTTCGAGAATCAAATTTCCCACTGAGCCTGAACTAACGGCAGTGTCTTCCCCTCATCTTTCAGTTCCGGTTGAGCAGTGTTCAGAGCAACACTGGATTCTTCACAATCTCCTAAATAAACCTGTTAAACCTTTCCCCTGGTCTCTCTGTATTGGTTTACTGCTCTTGGGTCTGATCATAGTTAAAACCATGACAGATTGCATTATTTTTTTTTCAATGTATGAAATTGTATTCCAAGTAGAGTTGTTAAAACAGTCAATATGTATACTACGTAGAAAGTTATAAGGCTAAGCAACTATATTTTCCTAAATATTTGCAACTGGGATTAAGTGTTTTGAGATTTGGATTAGGAAGCCCTTTTCTGTTTTACAGTTTAGCTGAATAATTCAAAAGACACAACAGTTCAAATTTTGTTTTGTATTCTAATCTGTAACAGATCTAAAACCCATCAACTGCAGATTTTGTTTTACGTCCCTCTGAAAGTCTCACCTGAACCTGCACAGGATGACCATGGCTGTGGTGAGGGACACTAGAGAGGTGCTGTAGCCAACTGTGTAGAGAGCCTTCACTGACACATAATACATGTCCTGAAACAGAAACATGACCACAATAAGGACTGAGGACAGAGGCTGTGATATGAAGCTCTGAACCTGAAAGCAGGTGGTAAACTCACAGGGTGTGTACCATTTCCTTCCTCATACAGGCAAGCATCGATATAATGAGGGAAGGTCTCTGACCAGCCAAACTCAGTGCAGTTGCGACTCACTTTCCCCAATTCTGTCAGCCAGGAAATAAAAAAAAACAGTTTATATCATTGAAACTTATTTCTTATCTGAACTCAGAAAAAAACAGACAAAATTCTGTGTTTCCAAAAAAAGAAAATTGAAAACAATCCAAAGAACTTTGTTTTCAAGTTTGAAGACGTTTTGCTTCCCATCTAGGAAGTTTTTTCAATTCAAATTCGTCTTTTTCAATTTGTATGCTTTAAAAACAAAAACAAGGTTTTCAATGGCTACTGTATAAAACCTTGAACTCTACATGATTCTTGACATTTTGAATAGAAAAAGCTTCCAGGATGGGAAGCGAAACATCTTCAAACTTGAAAACAAAATCCAGTGGATTCTTTTTAATTTTCTTTTTTTGGAATGACTATGACCTGGATGACCGAGAATCTTCACCAGCACAAATTCTGTGCTTTTGCTCAATAAACAGTGCAGGCCAATAACTATACCTTTTCTTTACTGATTGGATCTGACAAACTGTACATTAAACTGGATGAATAGAAGTGTGTGGAAAGACTTGTTAGGTCAAGATGGATGCATATGAGGAGTTATAAGGCACTGACCGAAGTCTTCCTCGCTGATGAATTGAGAGAACAATTCTGGGCAATTGACCTGGATCACCTCCCCGATCTTGGCTGGCTGCCAACATGTCAGGTTATCCCAGAACCAGAGGCAGTCTGGGGGGGAAGCAGGAGCAAAAAACACCTTGTTCACTTTTAAAAGGCCAAACCACATCCACAAGTACTCTACAAATCCTCCTTTGAAAGATCAGTGCAGAGTTGCGTGCATCTGTAATAAGTTGCAATCAAGACATTTTAAAATCAGACAAAGGTTTTTAATTAAATAAAAGAAAATACTGTCTTGTCATTTTTACTTTCAATGTGTTTTTTGTTTGTTTTTATAAAAGCTGATTGCAATGAATATTACATTTGTGACTTCAATATGCCTATATATATATATATATATATATATATATATATATATATATATATATATATATATATATATATATATATATATATATATATATAT
>NW_015150872.1:610943-619671 GCF_000732505.1 Cyprinodon variegatus | reverse complement strand
GAGAGAGAGAGAGAGAGAGAGAGAGAGAGAGTTATATGTGTATATATTTATATTTACGTTATTTTGTGTGATTTGTTGTAAATGTTGTAAATGTTTAATAACCCCTCTGGGATTATTAAAGTATGTCTGATTCTAATTTTATGTGGAAAAATTAGAAATACAATGTATTCAAATTTATGTTCTATGGAAAACAAAGTTTTTATGGAAAATGTAAGAATTATTTTTTTTTTTCTATTTAGCTATTTCTGCTTATTTATCAATAATTACATTGTTATTTACTTCATTCAGTCCAGAGCTACAATCCTCCAACTTTAAGATCAACCCCTGCTCAAATACACCTAAATGTCATAAATGGTTCATTTGCGGCCTCTGCCAAGCTGAATAAGATGCTGATGAGTCAATAGAGCCATTTGATTTCTGGATGTTGGATGGATAAAATTACACATATGGCTTTTACTTCAGGAATACATAGGTAGAATATTGTTATTCTGTATTTTAAGGGAAGCATTCCCAGTTTCAAACCTTACATATCCAAAAGCTTTAGAGAGAAAATTTTGAACGTAGCCATGAGTAAACTTACTACGGCTGGTTATCATGACCACATTCATTCGTTATTCATTCAGTCCTGCTTGCCTAAATTCTCTGATCTGGTATAGTTTTAAACTTCACAACTATTGTGTAAAGCTGGAATTTAACGGCTACCAGACAGCAAACACAATCTGTTGTGAAAAGGAAGGTTTGTTTATAGGGATATTCGAACTTTCCAAACCATATGTGCTCAAACAAACATTAAAATAATGTGCTTTTCAGTAAATGGAGTGAAAGTATGGAACAAACTCAGTGTCAAATTAAAGCAATATCCAAACAGGAAGAAGAAAGATTCAAACTGGTTTTCTTAAAAAGATATAAGATGGAGGATGGGTGGTGAATATCAATAGGTACTTAGTTACTGACAGTGGGTATATACATATTTTACAATGGTTCTGGTCGTGTAGGCTATGGGTAGTCACTGTATGAATAAAGACGAGTGAAGGCACACATTAATATATAAATGAATAGGAATACACATATTTTAACTTTTACAGTAGTATGGACTCATAAGTTGAATAGAAATTTGGTGGATTGAATTTATAATTTCAGCTTGAGGAAGCAAACATCTTTCAGTCTTTCTCTTGTAATAATAATGTCTTCCATTAATGTTAAAATGTAAAACCTGTGTGTAAATACATTCCTTAAAACAGCAAACTTAAAAAGACTCCGTACACATTTCAGGAGAAATTTGCAAGGAGGAAACAGTATTACCAACTCATGATTTCCAGAAAAAAAGTGCAGCACCCCTAAAATATTTTTATTGAGTCTTAAACTCTGAGTGACCTGTTTGAAAAGAAATTTGCAACATTTTAAAGCAGGTTATCCAAGGTACTGTTACAGAACTCTACTCCTTAGGGTCCAACATATTTCAAGCTTCCAAAAACCTTTCTGTTACCTCCGCAGCATGTCACCAATCTCTGCAGAAGATGCTGTATTTTTATTTTTGCACCTTTCTTTTTAATCAAAGCATTAATGTGATCAATTCTGACCTGTAAATTATTTAGGCATTTAAATGTACGTTCATATATGTAATGTCTTTCTTCATTAGTTATTTAAGCAAGAATCTCCTAAAACGCTGGCATACGGTGAACCTTCTATGTTTTTTCAATTTTGACCATATATACTATTCATAACGAGTCAAGAACTCATGTCCAACGACAGCCTAACTTATGCTTAATGCACAGCAGCGTATGCCCATGAAATTATACACAAGCCAGTGTCCTGAGGGGGGCAGAGATGCGCCCAGAGGCGTCTGACCTGCATAGAAAGATTTCTTTGATCCGGAGATTAACCTCGCAGCCGTTTACCGTCCATCAAAAAAAAAGAAGAAATAAAAAAAAAAGAAAAAAAAAGGTTTGCAGTCACAGCAGGTTCAAAATCATGACTGCTAGAAAGTTTGCTGGTCATGGACGTGGGCGTGAATGCCGGGTGGATCCATCACACGGACCCTATGATGGAGATATAGTCATGCGGAGTACCGACGGTTTCCTCCTGTGAACCCCCTTTTATACCAAAAAGCTGCCAATACGCCATTATACAGTAGCTGTAAGTTAGAAACACATTCAGCTGTCGTCTGGAACACTGGATCAGATATGTTGATATGTGTTGGAGATAAGTTCCTGATAAATTATGCATAAGTTAGGGTTTGGATAAGCTGCAGACCACGACTTATAAGTAACTTACACTTAACGTATTGCAACGATCAGATAATTTTCCCTTAACTTATGAGCATACGCTCAAAATTTCTCAAAGTACTTGCCTTATGTCAACGTATGCCAGCGTTTTTGACGGTTTTTGCAGTCTTACGCTGGCTAAATCGTCAAGGTGTGACAGTGGCTTTAGAAATCCTGGACTTTAGCCCCAAGAGCCAAAATGTTATGATGTGTTTTTAACAGAATTCTCCAAAAAAAAAATAAATACAAGCATCATTTAACAATTCTGTGATTTTGTTTTCAGGTCAAGCTATAGAGCTTTTGGCATAATACACTAAACTTTTGTTCTTCTCGTTTCTTAAATGTCCAAACCAACAATAATATGCAAAAGAGATTAAATTCTGTCTATTATGTCTCACCATGTCATTTAGAAAGCATTAAAGAAAGCCTGTGAGTCTAATATTTTATATCCTTCATCCATCATCATTACACATGGAGAGATGCCTGTCAGTCACTAATCAGCTTTCATTTTCATCATAGTTATCACCATGAGACATTAACGCCTCAAAATCATCAAGATCTCTGCAAAACAAAAACATGGCGATTGAAAGAGATTTCCTTTGTTTTCATGCACTGAAGCAGACATAGAGAGAAGGTGATCCGTGGAGGATTTTAAGATCTGTGTGCAAAACAAGAATAGAGTTAACCACAGCCAGCAGACATTTCTGCTGCTCATTAGTATGATGACCCTCCAGGTGTTTAAATAATTGATCTCGGTGTTATTTTATTTTAATTAGAGCCTTATTGATAACTATTAAAGAGCGATTAGCTTTTGGAGGGGGGGGGGATTAAAATCCTACCAAATTCAGAGTCAGAATCTTCCAGAGCCATCATCTCCATACATTTCTCCTGCTCCCTCTTGATGACACAGTTAGAGGGGACCTGTTGCCTTGAACCCTGTAAAACAGAACCGTGAAAATGAAACACAAATGGCAGAGGTTTTTGCTCAGGAAACTGTTAAAAAAACAGTTCAATAAATCACTGAAACGCTGCTGGCAGCCTCCCCTCGTGAGATGACCCTTGGATAGCAGCTTTATTCCGGAAAAGATACAAGCTTTCAGGCGTGTACTTTTTCATTCTGGACCCCATCAGGACTGCTCCTTTTCATCAAACACATACACAAAGACATGTTTGCTGCACAAAGACGTCATAGTTCTGAGATACGAGCACAGAGGTCAAGTTCACTCTCACCATTTTACAGCTCCTTTGGGAGATGACGCCAAGAGGGAGGAAGGTTTATCAGGATATCAGTGGGTGTTTTAATATGAATTTATCTCTGAGAGCGGGCACTAGTCAGAAACACATCACATCAAAGCTTTATAGTGGGTCAGGAGAGCATTGAAACATCGAATCTGGGCAGCTAAAAGAGTTTTGCTGCTTCCCTATAATACATGTTACTTATGAAACGGTGTATCACTTCAAGAAATTATGAAAAGCTATGGCTCCAGGTACAGTGGTGTGCATCACATTTTATTTTAACAGTTAGCTTAACTACACTACCTGTAAATTAGAACTTTAATCAAGAATTTATGACTTCAGCCTGAGTAAACAAACATCTTTCAGTCCTTCTCTTGTAATAATAATGTCTTCCATTAATGTTAAAATGTAAAACCTGTGTGTAAATACATTGCTTAAAACAGCAGTTGGTTTTATTTTCTAAATTTCAAATTTTAATTTAAGTTAAAACACTTTAAATGGCACAATATTGAGACAGAGAATTTGTTAGACCTAACTCACCCCTTAAAATAAATAAAAAGAAAAGCTGTGTCAAATTTAATTTTTCTTCAACCTTTAGTTAGGAACAGTTTAAGTTTGTGACATAAAACATTTTTTTCTCAATAATGCAGTAGATCGGTTGCCCATGGTTTTTGCACAGCCCACTGCATAAAGTGTAATGTTGCATAAGAGCTGGTTAAGAGTGATTCAACAACTTTTTTTTTTCTTTTTTTCTTTTTTCACCGCCAGGTACGAAGACTCAATCTCAGAGCTGTTCACTTGTAACTGAAATCTCCAGAAGCAAAATCTGAACAGGGAATTCACATCAAGTTTTTATGTAGTATTGCAAAACACTGAGAGAGCTCAGCTGCATTATGCTGAAACAGAGTTCTTCACATTAAAGACAAATGTCCTGCAGTTAATCTGCAGTCCATGCATTAAAACATTCCTTGGACCTTTTCATGGCAGATCAGGGATGTTGAACTTTCTCTTTGTCACACTGTTAAGAGACAGGAACACTGCTGAACAAACACTGAATAAAAGATGAGCGAGGATCCTTATCCATTGTTCAACCCACATGCTGATCAATGAATTATTGATACAGACACTCCATATGGTTACTTTAAGTGTGTGAAAATCAATCCTT
Source organism: Cyprinodon variegatus (assembly GCF_000732505.1). Classification (NCBI taxonomy): domain Eukaryota; kingdom Metazoa; phylum Chordata; class Actinopteri; order Cyprinodontiformes; family Cyprinodontidae; genus Cyprinodon; species Cyprinodon variegatus. Next base: position 615,006 of record NW_015150872.1, on the reverse strand, counting down.
GCTTGCTAAATTTATTCAAGTGGATCCTGCACCTGGAGCGGAGTGTGTTGTCTTTTTTCCTTATACGTCTAAAAACCGATGACTCGTAGTGACAGAAGACAGCCGATGTGTCAGCAGTGTGCCGTGCACCATGGTAACCACAATTAATCTCCACTAGTATAAAATGTGCCCTCATTTTGCCACATCTTGACCAAAGATGACATTTTCTGAATAACAAAAATATATAAATATTGGTTTGATGTATGCTATCACAAAAAAACTTCACCGTGGCCACAGTTTAGCAGAGTCAACTGCACTGATAAGTGAGCAATTATAAAAAGGCTTAAAAAATACAGTTTTAAGAATTAGATCATATCTAACAAAGGGCTCATTCTGAAAACATTTCAGTACATGTGGTGTGAGAGCGGATCCCAAATCATTTAAATCAGTGTGTACAATCATATCAGCCACGGTGGAGTGTAAGCCATAGAGTGTTTTTGGTCCACTCTATAAAGCCTCAAGCTTAATGCTATTTCTGACATTTTGAATTGAAAAACTTTCCTGGATGGCAAGTGAAACATCTTCAAACTTTGAAAAAATGTCCAGTGGATTTTTTTTTTTTTTAATTACTTTTTTGGAATGACTATGATCTGGATGACTGAGAATCTTTACCAGCATATTGCACTCCGATGACAATCAAACATGTTCAAAATTCAGCCAGTATTATGAGAGCATCCTGCTGTTGAAGCACAGCTAAGAGCATAAATGAGCTAATTTACCTAAACCTCATGGACTGCCCATTTGCAAACATGGGAATTCTTCTTCCTTTCTGACTTTACCTACAGCTAGACATGTCTGACTAGTGCCATCTCTCTACAGGGCTGAGTTCGATGTGTGGCATTCTAATGATTTCAACATTGTTACACAAGATCCAGTCAGAAACACTGATCTCTATTATTTTGCTATGAATGAACTTAAGACTTTGTTTACAGTAGACCTCACTACTCTAGTAATTGCAAACATCTCCACTTACACTTTAACACCATAATGCAAGTTAGATCTAGATGTTCTTAAGATTATGAAATATATATCAGGACTTACCGAAGGCAAAAGTAGGAGAAGGGCGAGGGTGAGGAAGTTGATTTTAACCGCATACATTTTGTTCCCCATTGGATTCCAAGTTTTAGCAGCAGCACAGACATCAGGGTACCAGTTCACCTTAGGATCTGAAAGCAGAGTGGGAAAAAAGCTATGACCGCCATTCTTATTATAAAGTTACATCATTTCCTCTATGATTACAGATCCTCTGTTCCAAACCGCCTCCGTGAGTCAAAGAAAAGCCAATCTATCGGTGGTAACTAAGTAGAGCCCTGGTTGAAGTCCCCTGGAGCTCGAAGAGAGCATGTGACAGAGGTCAAGCTGGAGTCATACTGAACAAAATGGAGTTATTCCGCAATTTGATGGTGAATGAACAGGTCTGTTGATGATAATGCTTGAGGTAGGTTGGATGGGAACAAAACAGAGCAAATATAGAGGATACAGAATCTTAGGCTTTTTTTTGTACAAAAGCAGAAAATATTACTAGATGTATCTAACCTCATGTCAAACTTTAAGCAAGCATTAAATAAAAATGTTTATTTAGCCTAAACATTGTAACAAAAACGTTAATTATTAAATTAAAATCTGTTAACTGTTCTCTTTTACTATGTCAAACACTGTCTTTCCGGAATTTGTAAGCACACATACATTATAGATTATAAATATTCCTAGGCTTTAAAAACATCGGTCAGAACTTTTTTGCCAGAAGTGACCTTTCATCTAATTATCATCTGATTCTCTGCTGCTGCATCAGCACCTGTGCCACACCTCTGTCGTGGCAGAGCATCATCCAGGACCTTGCTTTTCAGAAACTATTTTTTCTTGCCTCTGATTGCTTTTTTAAGCTCTAACCCCCTCCACCCCATCTCAATCATCAGCTGCTCAGGCATAACATTGTGGTTCTCTATGCTTACATCTTCCACTGGGACTGAGAGCCCAAAGCTACATTTCTAATGTCAGTAAATATCCCTATTGTAGTCCATATGTGCATATTTTTTATCATATGTCCTTGCTGGACATAGAGATATATGAAACTTGAGTAGGCAACAATGGAAATCCTATAAACAAAAAGTCAATGAGAGCTAAGTTTGATTTACAGTCTAGCAAAACTGAAAAAAAAGGCTTATTTTTGGCCTACATTGTGTTTGAATCTTTTTGGTATTAGCCTCAAACCCTTTCCTATACTGTACATCTTCTGTAGCTGATAAGGGTCCGATTGGGTGCAACTTTTACAGCTGTGGCAATGTGTTCCAAATTTCTGTTTTTAAAATTTGTGATATAAAAAAATGACTGCTCACTAATGTAAAATCTGGACATCTATAGCAATGAAAACAAAAATTTTTTCAAAGATTTTTTTGGGATTTTAAGCTAATGTTGGTACCAAGTGACTCTTAAAAGCTTTTATTTTGTACATTAGTAATACAGATAAAAAATGAAGTTAACTAATAGGTGTAACCTTTTATGTAAGCTCTGCTTTGTCTTTTTGTAAAATTGATGCTCTCTAATGAAAATGGTCAAGTGACAGCCACGTGAATTAAAGTGTTTAATAGGCTCTGCTGCTTGCGGCATGACGATTCAGGCCAGCAGGGTTTGCTGAACACAGCCAAGTAGCAGGACCAGGCGGTCAGGCCTTGTCCCGCAGGGAGATCTTGGCAGCTTGGCATTCCTGCTCCACCTAACTCTGCCAGCAGCAAGCGTTGTCAACGGCAACGACTGAGAGAGCTGCTGAGTTTGGATCTGAAGTTGAGCACGTGGATCTGGAGCCTCCTCCTGCTTCCTCTTCTGCTGAACTGGAAATAGACTCTTTGGATTTAAATATATTTCATTTTAGGGGAGCAGTAATAAACATTTTCTGAAATATTACATGTAAAAAAAAAAGAAAAAAAGAAAAAAATCTCGGAAAAAATTAGATACATTAAAAAGTTATCATCAATTAGACCACATTTGCCTGTATCATTGCAAACAGTCTATGTCCTGATGCTTTTCCAAAGAAAAGCTCTCATACTCATTTCTGGAGAAAATCACTAAAAGACAATTTACTTTTCTCTCAAAGACGAAAGAAGAAAACAAAGAACACACAGACACATTAATTAGATTTAAATATATAAAACCTAATTTTAGTGAAATTCTATGGAGCCACACATTATCAGAACATTTCCATGAAGTCAAAAATTACTGGTTGTCAGTTAACCATAGACAACTACATGGCACGTTTAAATTGGAGGCAATCAGACTTTTGCTGTTTTTTTTCTGTAAACATTTTAACACAGATCCAGGAGTCTGTCATTTCTGGTGGCTCGCACTACAGTAAGCTGCATTTTGAGCTCTGATGCTTTTCTGTACCAGGATACAGATCCTGCTATGCTCATCAGTGACCCCCTCCCCATCCCCTGTTATATCATATTGTTTTGTATGCGTTTTACTTTTTAACCATGAGGGCATCAAATTAAGCTAATCAAAATGGTGGATTTACTTTTCAATTCAAAATCAAAGTAATCAATGATGTGCTGGAGGATCAGTCCCTAAGAACTTTATGATTATATTAAGTGAGTGCAACAGGGCAGTAATCATTAATCCTGGATATTTTTGAATTGGGATGATTGAAGCACACTTCAGGCAGGTGCAGTTCAATGGTCGGGTCATGGAAGGGTTGAAAATCCTATTGAACATGTAGGACAGTTGGTTGGCACAAGCTCTGAGTATGTTTTCCAGTACTCCATATGGACGAATTATTTTATGAGTATGATATTGGCTTTACTGGTACCTTAAGTTCATATTTTATTTCCTTTTATTGTATTATTGTTTCTCCTTATGGTGAAACTTATTATAATATATATTTTTTCAACTGTCAAACATCAGTTACTATATTCTCCTGAAGTACAAAGTCCTGCACTTTAGTTGTGTCAGGACTCCTGTTTTTGTGTTTGTGCTTCTGTGTTTGTCTCCCTTCATCCACCAGGATGCGCCTGGTTCTGGTCCGCCTCCT
>NW_015150872.1:609084-610310 GCF_000732505.1 Cyprinodon variegatus | reverse complement strand
CTCACTTTACAGTTCCGGTTGAGCAGTGTTCAGAGCAACACTTCTCCCTCTGTTTAACTTCAATAAAACCCGTTAAACCTTTTCCCTAGTCTCTCTGTTCGGTTTTCTGTAATTTGGGTCTGAACTTTGTAACATCATGACAAGTTGCTCTTTAGCCAAATTCTTGGAAAAGTAACAGAGCCTGGGTGTCCTGCAGTGTCTCTGTCACAGTCTATCAAGAAGAAGTTCTCATTGTAGGATAAAATTTTTAAATTTCAATTGCAAGGGAATGCTTGGATGCACTCTTTAGTTAAAATGCAAACACCATGCATTCAAACTCTTCCTGTGAAAAAAACCTATTTGGTCAGTAAGATGAGCTTCATTCATCCTTGAGACCCGCACTGGTGAGGACACCATAATAATGGGAAATAAGGCAGACGGCTAAATGTTGGTTAATCCAACTTATACTATTATTGAAATAGCAAAAAATTGTTTTAGTTGCACGGGCTCTAAAATATGAACAAAACCTATTTTCATGAGGATTGATTACAAATTCAAAATATATGGCTGAGATCCAAATACTTGCTTATGAATTATAAGAAGCCATAATGTGAGCTCAGTCAGCCCGAGGAGAGTGCAGACATCCATACATGTTTGTCTTTAAGAGAGGACAAGGCATGTGCACAGCCGCAATCTTAAAACCATTATCTTAAATGCCATGAAGAAAAGAACACTGCAAAGAACAGTGCGAAGACACCAAGTCGATAGAAACCATTTCATCAGACAGAAGACCAGAGAACAAAATGGAAGAGAAGCGAGTATTGGATCTGATTTGCATTGATCCTTAAGATCATTGGTCCAACTCTGCCCAGCAAACTCACAAACTCCTCCACACTGAGCCGAAAATAGACTTAGAAACTGTGAAAATGGAGCTCTTGAACAAGCCAGTGCTCCCCAAGCTGCTCCTTGGACCTGAGGGTTTCATGCACCCACAACTCCTTACTCTCTTGCTGCTCTTTTTTTTCAAGTGGTAACGCTTGCTTCTTGGCAAGGGAGAAATGTGCTTTTCCAGCTGACAAACATATAAGTGACCGCCAAGCCAGCCAGCCAGCAAAGTGCCAATCCAGAACTGTATGAGAAGCATCTAAAAAGCTTATTGTGTACCGTATTTTCACGACCATAAGGCGCACCATCATTATAGGCCATTTCTGTATTTAACACACACATAAGGCGCACCGGACTATAGG
>NW_015150872.1:597778-607413 GCF_000732505.1 Cyprinodon variegatus | reverse complement strand
CCTATAGTCCGGTGCGCCTTATGTGTGTGTTAAATACAGAAATGGCCTATAATTTAAGTGCGCCTTATAGTCGTGAAAATACGGTAGTTTAACTTCATACAGTACTTATAAACATGGCTAACATTTGATTAGTCTTCAAAATGATAGTGTAACACTTTTGTGTGAGTCCAAATAAAGTTGTTCTCTTAAGTGTTTAAAGGTTTGTTAGAGAACATTAAGATGATAAAGAACAAGGAAAACAAAAAACAGTTCAGTGATAAAGCTGTGTCTGCGTTTAACACAGGTTTTGGTTTTTAAATTTTTAATTTTAAGTTCCAAATAGGATTCTATGCTTTGGGCATCCAACTGTTAAATTAAGGTGGAAATGTGACCGAAGGGCTCTGCTTCCAGTCTACCATGACGTGGATGTCAGGCCAGGTAAGAAGATAAAGCAGCAGAGGCCCATGTTAACTCTGGAGGAGCTGAATACATCTAGACCTAACCTAGGAGACTGTGACCATGGTTTATTATGATGATGATAAATTATCCTCCCCAAAAATCATGGTTAAAATTTGCAAAAAGTATAACTATCAGCATGAATGTAATTTTCTTTTTTTCTTTTTTTTTTTGGGGGGGGGGGGGGGGACATGTTCCCTGCACTTCTTCAAACGTGTGTTTTCCTCCTCTGCAAGTTTTATTGTCCAAAAACAATGTTGCACTATTGTACACAGACATTCGCCAGGCACTAGGACCAAGCGGAAAACCGCAGCTCAAACTGAATTCCGCTTCTCTGAGTTTAGACTGCCCACAAGCTCCTGACTGGCCCACTGTCTTTTCTTGTGTGATTGGCTGTCAAACACATTGAAAATCAAAATTTCGTCCATGATCGGAGAGATGCATGACGAGAACAACCCGTTGTCTTCCAAACCATGTCTGTGCCTATTGGCCAATGCTCTGACCAATGAATGCAACTGACTGTAATGTAGTAAGAGCGACAGAAAGCTGGTGGGGGAGTGTAAACAAACAGCCTGTCAGTAAAAATACGTCCTTAAAAATTAATGAGCGTAGAGCCTCTTCCTGCTCACGTTTCAACGAAAACCACAAGTCTAATCCTTCCAAAACTGATTCCAAAGCTGAGTCAAACGAGAACTGTTCAATAATTGTTGCCATCTTCCTTTGTCGTCATGCCCTCAAAACCCTGCCCGCTTTGCATCTGGAAATTCAAAACACATCTCTGCGTTGTGATTGGCCCGCCAGTTCTAGGGCTTGGGGCATTGATCGAGGCTAGACCACTCGCAGGCAAAAATAATTTTGGCCGCTGGTGGGTGGGGCTAGTTTACTAGGCTATCATGAAATAGCAAATGTTTGGGTTTGAAACTGAAAATGAAAAAAATTAAACAGGCCAAAACATTAAATTATATCTGTGGTGAAAAAATAAAGAAAAAAAAAATGGTGGACTTCACCCTAAACACACCATTGGTTATGGTAAATTATGGTGGTGGTAGCATCATCCTAAGGGAATCCTTTTCTTCAGCAAGGACCAAGAACCAGGTAAGACCTGATGTTGATTTGTGGATAAATTGAGCTACATACGTGGTAATCCTAAAAACCTGTGAAAGGCTTCAACAGCCCTGAGAGGGGGCAGAACGCAAACCTTTCTAGCACATAAACAAGCTCAAACATACAAGCTGGTTTTTAATTAAAGAGGTTTTAGGCACTTTTTCCGCTCCTATTTGGGATAATTCTGAAATCCATATATTTGCTTTCTTCTAGTTCCCATTGTGAGTTTCTATTAATTTTATCTTGCCATGAAATAAAAAGGTTACTTGTCAGAGTTTATAGAGGGGTTTTATAAAGTTATAGTCCTACTTCTTGTTCCTGTATATGCTAAAAGATACCATGACCATATTAGCGCCCAAGGCCAAACTGAATGTTTCACTGAGACTTAAGAAGGCTAGAAGCAGCTGTGTAAGCAGCTCAGCAAAACACACATAATGTTTAACGTTGGTTAAAAATGGAAATCAGAATGTGTGGGTGTGTTTTTCGTCCGTGACTGTGAGTTCAGCAGCTGCTCACGACCGTTCTTTCCGAGCTGTAATCAGCAGTTTAATGAGTCTCAGAAGCTTTCATGTTCAGCTCACTCAGCTCGAGTGTGTGCAATGTTTAAAACTCTTTGTAAAAAAAAATTACCTGCTTCAAACAACACGCAAACAGACATGTCCATCCTCCGGATTAATTACAGACACATATTTCACACTGGGCTCCACTAGTGTGAGACGAAAACAAAACCAAAGAGGAGAAAATAAGTTTGAGAATGTGAGTGGGTGTCTGTCTTCGCTGAGATGAATACTCTCAGCGAAGGCGTTATTTCCCTCTGGAATAAACAGGAAACATGGTGATGATCAATCACCTGTACTGCTGCAGAGCTGTTGGTAGAAACACTTTGAAAACTCTGAGATGAGGCAGAGTGCTGGAAAGAAAAGGAAGATGGAAAGGAAAGGCAGGATAACCCACTTTCGATTTAAATAGCAGCAGTTTTGCCCTTCAGGACACATGTTTGTCGGGATTTAAAAGCCATCCCGAATTCATCCTCTAAAATTCCTCCCTTTATCTGTCATTGAGACAATTAAATATACTCTCTGCTTCAAGATTCATAATCTAATGTGTTAATCCAGCTTCAGACTATCTAATTCCCTATGAATATTTCTGCAAGTCACTCAAGTCCCTGCCTCTAAATTTAGCAAAATGGATTATAGAAGGAATTAATACACCCAGACATGACTTGGTGCTCGTTAATTTGTGAACAGAGAGGGGTGGACATGGGAGGAAAATGAAAACTGGCCTGGTTTCTTGTTCCCATTAGGTTACATCTTTCCCACAATTCAGTTGGGGATTGAGAGAGTATGAGTCTGAGAAGAAGACACTTTGAAGCAAAAATAAAAAAGGACACATTAAAATAATATCACAGAATCCTGAGAGACAAGAAAGCAGGCATCCATTAAACAGGCAGTGTCCCACCACAGCAGACCAGTAATTAAACACATTTTATTAAATGAGTAAATATGGATAAACACCTTTTTGGGGGTGATAGCTACACTAAATAAGTTACTTTATTCTGCTATTTATTTACATGACAGCTGAAAAATAGCGCTTAAGTTGAAACATGTTTTTTGTGTGTTTTTTTTTTTTGGCTTTATAGAGTGGAACAAAATCAAAGCCTTGTTGATCCACTCGTTGTTGTGGACTTGTTGTAAGGCATCAACTCTATCGCTGCATTGTAGGTTTTTGAAAGCTGAAACTTGAGTTCACGCCCTCAGCTTTCAAAAACCTACAATACAGCGATAGAGTTCATTAATCTGCATGTTTTGTAAGCGGAAACAAGGCTTTGTTTTTGGTCCACACTAATAAAGCCTTGAACTCAATACTATTTCTGACATTTTGAATTAAAAAAATCTTCCTGGATGGGAAGCGAAACATCTTTAAACTTGGAAACAAATGAGTTGAATGACTGAGAATCTTCACCAGCATAATGTTACTTTTCGTCTGGTGACAACTTCTTCTTGCTTTTCACATTAGATCTAGTAAAACATAGATATAGTGTCTACCCTCAAGGTCCTCCTTTGTAAGATATCAGGCCCTCTGATATATTTCTTCAGCAAACTCAAATGTTTCTTGTTCGAGGCAACTTGCCAAAAAATTTTACGATCATGACAGACTCTATTCGGTCGTATCAGTCCCGCTGTAGTTTAATCCTTTCAGTTTTACGACTCCTTTCCAGGCAGCAATTATCGTCTTCGCTGCAGAAAAGTAGTGCAAATGGATATCTGGTGTCACAATATTCCTAAAACCAAGCAGTAATGGGTAATTTTACCACAATAACTCTAGTTTTGCGCAGCACATGTCATCTATATTTCAGATATGTGTTGTGAAGTGGCTCTATATAAATAAACTGAAATTAATACTAAGATAAATGTATGGGTGAGTTGTATTTATACCCAAACATGGGGCTATGGTAACAAATGGGACATGATGTCTGTACCTGTAATATAAGCATATACCACCATGTATAGTTTGAACTAATAGGAAAATTCAAGGTCAAATTTCAACCACTTAGGGCAGCACTAACACATATTTTAGACAAACATTGTAGAACTAAAAAAAGCATTAACATGTAGATAAATGCTCAAGGACATTAAAATAGCACCCTGTAGACCTGGTTTATACTGCAAAAAAAAAAAAAAAAAAAAAAAAAAAAAAAAAGGTGTTTTGGGGTGAGTTAAACTTGAACAAACACCCACACACAGTCTAAAGATGAAGAACGGGTGCAATATTTACTTAATTGTGTGACTTAACTGGGATTAAATAAAAAAACATGCTGCTGTTATATGAAAAGGTAACTACTACTGGTTTGGGTAAAGTCCACTTCCAAACAACATCTGCCTGGGTTGTGCATTTGTTTCTCTATGGCCTCTTTTCAATCACTTTGCACCTTTCAATTTATTGCATGGTCCTGTGATATACAGTAAGTGTAATTTTAAGTGAGTATTGCTGTGTTCAATTCAGAACATCCTCAGAGTGAATGACCAAGTGTCCTCTTTCTTTGGGCTGCAAAGACTTTTTATCTCTTGACCCATAAAATGACACAGTGTCCCAGATTTTGACTGCTACAGTTTAAAACAAACAAAATATATGATGCAAAAGCATGAGAACTATTCATTACTTCTCTACAATTCTTTCCACAGATATCATTATCACTCTACTACTATTTTACTACTTGGAGTAATTGGTCAGGAAATGAGAAAAAAAGGATGCTTTTGTTGTGTTGCTATTGAACACTTTGACAAGAATGAAGGCAAAGTTTTATAGTTTGTTTCAAGTAGTAACATTTGATTTGAAGTCATTTGGTAAAGATTAGGTTTAAACTTGTAAAAGACTAGAATTAGTATTATTTCCATTGCCCAGAAAATCTTGTACTAAAAAAAAAAAAAAAAAACATCTTCTTATAAACAGCAGCTGAGTTCAATCTCAGGTCAAAATAACAATGGTATAAAATTATAAGAACCAAAATAATGTTTCTTTAATAAATCAAACATTCAGTAAGTAAATACTTGGTGCAAGAGATGTGATTGACTATGTTGCTAGGGGCAACGTCAGAGCTGGAGGATTTAAATGCTGTAATCAAAATACTGAATAAATAAATATTCCATAAATAATACCTTACTCAACTGCACACTTTAGTCCTATTAAGCAATTTTTGACAGCAAGCAACAGTCAAGTATTTCATTTTATGTTAAGTTGCACATTTGCCTTTACCAAAAAGCCTTTTTTTTTTTCTTTAATTTTTTGTTGTTGCTGTCTTTACCCTGGTGTGGATCTATATACTTGCAATGTTTCAATGTTTTTATGAACAGATAACACTCAGCATCGAGACCTTGTTTTCTATTACAGTCTTCACCAACCTCTGTCATTCTTTCATCAATTAAACATGGACATCAGGCACAGGCATTAAGGGCAAATAGATGCCATCCAGCTACTTATATTCTATGCATGAATGCCTTAAATTTAAAAATAATGCCACACTGAATATTGCATCTAAGTAGTCCTTTGTGGCTGCAATCTGGCAGACACTGATATTGCTGTGAGGATTGTAATTTGATAAACCATGCAGCTCTGCACTCAGAAAATGGTTCAAACAAGCTTTACTTCTTAACATCTTTATTTGGCTGTATCTGGCCACAAACAATGTTTTTATAGGACATCATGGGTTTGGAGGAAAACATTTTTTTTAGTTATTGTCTTTACCCTGTTACAGATTTAAGTATAAGAGACAAAAACACACATTTAAACAATAATGCAAGTTATTAGTAAAAAACAAAAAATCTGCATTTCAATTGCCAACATAGCTCATAGCTAATTACCTAAATTTGTTTATTCATACTTAGAGACCTCTAATTTTCCGCATGACACACGGAGCAGTAAGACAGGCTTGTCTTTTGCATGGATGCACCAAAACGCTCGAGGCAGAGAGTCTCAGGTTCAAGGGTGCAGAACATGTTAGATGTTGTAGTTCTCCACAGAGACTTTCAGGGTTATAGGAGCTACTTTCCTTAAAACCTTTCATTGGATTTTTTCGGGCATTCATCTGCAAAATACCGGTTTCTCCTCTATCTTTGCTTCACCAGCTACACTTAATTTTAAACAATGAAAAAAATGCTAAGGCTTTTTAACAGTTCTGTCAAATTAGTTATCATCAAGATAAAATTTTCAACAGAACAATAAATACACACATCTGCACTTAACACTTGAAGACCAGATATAACAAATAACAGAGGGTCTCTCGCTGTGTAAGCCAAACTGGTAATGATGTTTGATAATGAAAATGGGCAAGCATGAAATAACATGAAAAAGGCCACTGATGTTCATATCTCACAGGCTAACTGACTGCAGCTAGATGTTTCAGAAATATCATGGCAAAGTACTTGCTTTATTTGGTAAGCCACTTCACGCTGTCCTGAAATTAGAGCAACATTTTCATACATTTTAAACTTTGTCATACTTTGCCACATTTAAGCCACAAACCAAAATCCATTCATTTTGGGTAATAAACCAAATGGGATGCATTATTCTTAACTGGGGGCAAATGATCCATTGTTTTAAATGTAGTTTTCATAAATAAAATCCCACAAGATTGCAATACAAATGGTTTCATTTAAGACTTCTAAAAAAAACTAACAACAGTGAATTGCTTTTAAAAGTCACCTATTAGGGTTAACAGAACCTAATTCTAAACGTCTAAACTGTATCACCTCAGCTTCTCCATCATAAAAAAAACGAACGCAAAAAATAGTTCAGGCAGAAGTTCTGAGCTTTATAGAAGAAGGGAAATGAAAAGGAATTGTTAAACGAAAGTCATCCTTCTTGCAGTTTTCCACAAGCCAAGTACAGCAAACTGGAAAACACTTAAGAGATTCTCTCTCTCTAGCTTCCTGGTCCAATTGCATAACACTGTATGAGGCAAACAATAACATAAGACATCACTCAGCATTGTGCTGTGGTGATGATTTTCTTTGGCCGGGACAGGGACAATGGTTAGAATTTAAAGAGAGGTGGGTGAAGCTAAATTTGGGGGAATCCTAGGAAAAGAAAAAGTGTCGGAGTGCAGCAGACTTGAGGTTTGGGATAAGCTTCACCTCTCTGTGAAACAACTGTCCAAACCATACAAACAACAGTGGAATGGATCAGGTTTAAGTAACTCTCCTTCTAAATAACAACAACTTTATTTGCAGCAGCAAGCATTCAAGTTGCATGCATGTACAACGTAAACTTTAGAATATGCGATTTCTGTGTTTTTGAATTCACTTTAGTGTATTCAGTTTCTGGGAAATTGTCAACAAAGAACATTAAAAAATTCCCTATTTGTGTTTTTTTTTCATATGTTATTGGTCTTGCAACATTTAGGTTATTCTGTTAAGCAACATACAGCAGTACCCTTAAAACGCTTATGCTTTAGGTCTTGCAGCTCTTTGCATCAGCATCCACATTTTGATTTGACGTTTTTGCACACACTGATCGGGCCATAAGCCTGGGCCCTACGCCCCTTCTGTCCTCAACTCCCTTTTTTTTTGTCTCTCTTCTGCTGTGCAGAACAGCCAGCACAAAGCTAATTGGATCATTTAAATGTCAGCAACAGTGAGATCTACGAGGGAGAAAAAGAAATCTTTTCCATCACAGCTGTGTCCTTCTAGTCTCCAAAGGTTTTTATCATCAGTGTCCAAATTGTGCATTTGGATGTATTTGCCTGTCCTTCTTTTCAGCAATTCTAAACAACATTTTGTGGTTTCGGAACCAGATGGGAACAGTATATTTAAACACAGAGGAAATGCAAACACTGTGTTGTCTTTCAGTATAAACAAGTCATCTACTCAACATTTCTCACAGATTATTCCCTGCTGTTTCTTGAGTTTTGGATTTATATTTCGGACATAAGTAAACTTGTAGCACCTGTTTGGCACAAGGATGCAGGGTGGATCCGAGGCTCATTCATCACTCTTTATGAATAAGGCTGCAGCTGAGCACTCAAAGCAAACAAATAGCTCAGCAATGTTTCGTTTTTTTAACTATGTAATCAAACCAGACGGATGCTGGATATTACCAACAAACTGTAGTACACCCACACTCTTTCTCTTTTTAACTGAACAGTCAGAGGCGTTGAGGTGATGAAAGAAAGCAGACACTGGGAAGCTGCAGAGGGAGAATATAACCACCCATATTATTAATAAAAATACAGAAAGCCCTGGAATTGGGGTGAAATGAAAGCAGGATGCACGGCAAGGTAAAACAGAGCATACATGCAAAGGTTTATGTTATAAAAACTACGTTCAATCAGCAAAATTGTAAATGCACGTTTAATGGGTGAATTCCTGAAGGGATGTTTCATATGCACCTGTAATAACGCTGCACAGGACGAGGTCTGTGGTTTTCCCAGGCATTTTTCAAATGATGCAGAGAGGGTGCAAAATAAAAAAGAAAACATCTTAATCCAGAGGTTATCGGCTGTATCTGCTTTATCCGTCTCCATAATTATCTCCGGTGACACCCTGTAGAGGATCAACGCGCAAACTGCGCTCTCTGTGGAAACCCGCCTGACACATGGCGCAATATCCCAGTAGATTCATTCCCATCCATCCCTGACATGCACCATCTCCTATCAAGCAGAGCTGCAGTACTCAGCTCTATACGATGCACTTCTAATTCATCATTTTCGAAAATATCTTACCATTTTCTCCACATGTTTCTAATGGAACTGCTGCGCGCTGGAGACGAATCCACCCTCCCTGGGCTGTGACTGAATAGGATTCCTCAGAGCTTCCTGGCGACACAACTTAATAAAAACAATGGGAAATAAAATAAAATATTTATGTTCGCAGACTGAGGTAGAGTTTCTTTCAGCGCAGATCTTAAAAGAAGCAAATACTGTCTCGGTGTCTATTTCGAAGGATGCATCTGCCCCGCTGATCGCTTCGCCCTCCATGCAAGAATGCGCTGCGCATTTCAACTAAGTCCCTCCGTCTCCTTCTCTCAGCCTCCCTCTCTCTCTCTCTCTTCATCCACACAAACAAACTCTCTCTCACACAGAGACACAGACACCTTCTCACATGCGCGCAAAGGAGGCAGAAGCACAGAGCAATACTGATAGATGAATGGATGATTCAAGCGTAGCGGGTTCAATTATCTATTTTCAGCAGATTTATAATGCAGAGCTGACTGTGTGTGGTCCTGGTGATCACCAAATCACGGCCAATAAAAGATAATCATAAGGATTTGAAGGGCGCCTAGCAGGGAAACTTGAAAGTATGTGGCAGGGGAGATTCTACTAAAGATGACCAGGTGCATCTCAATTATATCCACTTAAATTCTCTATGTATGTATAAATATATATATGATATATGGTTATGGTTTGTGCAGAAAACTGGGAAACTGACATACTATATATATATATATATATATACATATATATACAGTGGGGCAAAAAAGTATTTAGTCAGCCACCAATAGTGCAAGTTCTCCCACTCAAAAAGATGAGAGGCCGGTAATTTTCATCATAGATATACCTCAACTATGAGAGACAAAATGAGAAAAAAAATCCAGAAAATCAC
>NW_015150872.1:574421-596293 GCF_000732505.1 Cyprinodon variegatus | reverse complement strand
ATATATATATATATATATATATATATATATATATATATATACATATACATTATGTCAGTTTCCCAGTTTTCTGCACACACCATAACCTGTTCACAGAAAGCTGTCTATGGAAGAGCTGTTTGTAACGTTGAGTAGAACAAAAAACTGTGGCTGATGGTCTAGTAGTAGTGATACAGCGATGAAAATAAGTGCTTAGGCACCCTGCTATTTTTGCAAGTTCTCCCAATTAGAAATCATGTAGGGGTCTGTGTATGTCCACTGTGAGAGACATAATCTAAAAAAGAAAAATCAGAAATCACAATGTATTATTTAAAACTATTTATCTGTATGATACAGCTGCAGATAAGTATTTGAACACCTGAGAAAATCAATGTTATTATTTGGTTTATAGCCTTAGTTTGCAATTACAGAGGTCAAACGTTTCTTGTAGTTTTTCCACAAGCACACACTGCAGGAGGGATTTTGGCTCGCTATACTCCACAGTAGTCTCACCAGCTGTCGCTGAGGAACATAGAGTTTCAGCTCCCTCCAAAGATCCTCTATTGGGTTTAGGTATGGAGACTGCCAAGGCCATGCCAAAACCTCACACACATATATATATATATATATATATATATATATATATATATAAAGACTGGGCAAATCAAATACCATAAAACTACTGGAAACATGACAAACAAGCATACACGAAGGACTTCTAATGCAGGCAAAAAAAGCCAGGAGAATGAAAAGTAAGGTGACAAATGGTCACACTTAGAGGTCTGCAGAAAAGAGAGGCATGGGCCTGAATGTTATAAATCAAATATTACACTGCACTTATTTACCTAATGGCATACAAAGGAAATGCCTTTTGAGGCATGCCATTACAGAAATAAGAAAGTCCCAATCAATAGCTTAAACAAGTTTCACTCATTTTTCATTGAAGAGTTTCTTTTCTATTCTGTCTTGTTGTTTCCGTTTTTGTTTTAAAATTTTGCATACATAATGTATATGTGTGCCTACTAAAGAAAATGTGTTATGCTAAATGATGAATATAAAGATCCTTTGTTTTTTTGTAAATATTCAGAATTTTCTTACCTGAGATTTTGTTTTCTTTGTAGATGTTCAATTGCAAATTCTGCAAATTTGTGCTTAAGTTCAGCTTTATTATGAAACCCTCGAGCTCCTGCCAGTAATTAGATCAACTACAAACATGAACTATGAAAGTGTTTTGGTCAAATAAACTGACAGCTTTGGCAACAAACCCTGTGAAATACTTCAAAAAGGACTTATATCGGGTAAAAGGCAGTATAACCACTTTTAGGAAAGTTGTAGGTTCTTGGGACCTTGTTAGAGTGTGATATAAGATGAACTGAATAAAATTAAACATTTTATAACAGATTTTTATGGCCTTTGTTAGAAAATTTAAAAATGTCTCATTATGGGTGATCAGCACGATAATGATTCCCACTATTTGACCGAATCAAATGAGAAATTGTATATTAGACATAAAATCAACTTATGTAGAAACAGGTAAACAGGAAAAAACGAGCCCATAGAAGAGGACCCATGTATCCAAATGATGGGCAGACAAAAAAAACAACAATAATAAACAATAAATAATAGTATTCCGAATATATTAATTTTTGATTTTCAATCTGATATTTATCTTCTATTGTAAATTAACCCTGTCGCATCATGGGTCCCAACAGCTGTAGACTTTGTTGACCAGATGCATCAAGTAATTTTCACTGCGGAGAACTGTATGGCTTAACTGTCCTTATTAAAATAATGATTAACGGATTTGAAATAAGAAATGGAAATGACTATTATGACTTAAAAACTTTCCAGTCTTCTCAGTTTAAACCTACGTTAACCTGTACTTCATCCACACTGCCAGTCTATACTCAGTAGCATATTGCTTGTTTTAGAGAACTTCCCAACATTGCTGTAATGTTTAAGCAGGATTATGGGAAGCAGTAATTAAAATGTCAGTAGATCAGGAAATGCAGGGAAGTAAAATGAGTTTCAAAGCTCTGGTGTGACAAAGAGTCTGTCACTTTTCTGCTCCTTAACCTTTTTGTAGAGAAGCTTAGAAGACAAAACAGAGGAAACTTCTAGCAGGTTTTCAGGAGTAGAAGCCGGGGTATTTTACAAATTTATACAGTATACTAATGCATTTCTGTGTAGTAATTTTATTTGCAGAGAGTTTGCTCTAACTTCAAACTAACGGTCTAACTAACTACACTCCAGGCACTAAAAAAATCCACAATCTGTCTTCTGTTTCTTTTTTTTTATTTTCAACCACAGTAAAAGCTGTGAATTCAATTTTAATTTTAGTTCCAATTCTACAGTCATCCAGTCCTCCTACACAGCGTGGAGGGCTGACTCAAACACCTCAGGTGTGCCTTTATCTCCCACCCTGAGCTGAACAGCAAAAGAACAAATATTCTGTTCTTAAAAAAAAAATAAAATAAAATACATTCAAACAGCTGCAACTGATTGCTTTTGATTCTATTGTGATCTATTTGACACAGTGACATCATCTGTAATCTATCTATGTTTGATATCTAAAAAAAAAAGAGTAGAAATGAGCTGTATGGGGTTGCCATGGCAACTGAGCAAGGGGATGTGGAGTGTTGCTTGAGGCAAGGGGTGATTGGGGATGCTGGGGCAGAAAAAAGCAAGGTAGTGGGTGTAAGGATGTATGTGTACGTACCGGGTGAGAGGTGGGGGCTGGTGGTCAGCTGGGGGGTGGATTAGCTGACCAATAAGAAGAGAGCAGAGTAAGAAAAAAAACTATTAATAGTAAGAGTCAAAAAGACATACAAACCATCATTGACACAAAGTCTTACTCAGCTAGGAGGATTCCTAGAAAAAAGAAAAGACAAACAGGAAAGGGGACCCTGTCGGGTGGGGGTGGGGTGGTGAGCATGTCCAAAACAGGAATTAAGAGAATAACTATAAACTATTGAGATCTAGATCATTCAGAATGGCTGTTTCCAGATATTGACAAGATTCAAATACGCTGATCAATAACCACAGGAGGGTCATGAGTGGAAAAACAACAAGAAAAACACAGAAGAAAGTGTGATAAGTGAATACTCTAATTGGTTGTTCTTCATAGGTTTAGCTGCAGACTGGGGTATCTCAAAGGGAAGAAGCAATAAAAGGCTGAGTGAAATCTAGGGAAGTGGTGAAGCAATATAAACATAAATTCTGGGATAAAAAAGGTAAAATGCAATTGAGTTTTAACAAAAGCGTCAAAGTTAATCATCCCTGCTGTTCATTTTCCTGACATTAATGCAAGCTACTATGAGATTTCTTTTTTATGGTAATACCTTGACTTGTTCCAAGTTGCATGGTGGCCAAACCATCCAAACAGCACAAAAGCCCACACAGGAAACCATTATCTCACAGTTAGTCCATCATTTATAACCAAGTATGTGCCAAGTCTTCTCTGTAGAAACTCCAATCCCAGCTTCTCAGTTGAAATACACTAGTTTAATATAAATGCTCAATATGCACGCTCCGTTGTTAGTCGGTCGCTGGCATCTTTCTTAAATTCATTGTTACCACAGAAAATGGTGTGGCTTTATATGCTTCAAACAAAATAAACAAAACCAGAATTTATCTTAAAGCCTCCTATACACTCTAAAAAGGAAATGCTGAAAATAAAAATTAAGTGGGGCAAACTTAATCCTCTTCCTTTTTACCATTTGTAATAATTAATTTAAGTTCAAGCTGCATTTTCTTGATGCTTCACTTTCCTTACAATCTGTATGAATGTCAAAAATGGCCACACAAAGCAAAGAACTAGAAATAGTAGAATGAACATCCCCAAAAAGAACTGCTTGTCAGAGCAATAAATTAGAGATGATAGATCAATAGTTATGGGTGATAGCGGGAACATATAAACAATACAATATAATTCCAAATGAATCAAACTTCTAAGAAATGACACTGTCCACTAATGAAGCAGCACTGATTCACAATCAGTTTAGCAAGTTGTTGTGCAAATGGAATAGACAACAGGTGCAAATTATTGGCAATTGGCTAAACCAGCTCAACAAAAGCAGTGGTTCTGTAGGTGGGGACCACAGACCACTTATCTGTACTGAGGCTGTCTGGCTGATGTTTTAGTCACTTTTTAATGTTAGTAGTGCTTTCACACTCATGGTAGCATGAGACATACGTATACTACCACCCACACAAGTGGCTCAGGTAGTGCCTCTCATCCAGAATGGCACATCAATGTCAGCTGTCGTAAGAAGCTTTGCTGTGTCTGTCAGCATAGTATCTAGTGGCTGTAGACGCTACCAGAAGACAGGCCAGTATGCTAGGAGACGTGGAGGAGGCTATAGGAGGGCAAAAACTCAGCAACAGGACAGCTACCTCCGCCTTTGTGTAAGGAGGAACAGGAGGAGCACTGCCAGAGCCCTGCAAAATGACATGCAGCAGACCACATATGTGCATGTCTCTGCAGAAAAGGTTAGAAACTGACTCCATGAGGATGAGTATGTGTCCACTGATGGGGGTTGTGCTCGCAGCCCAATACCGTGACGGACACTTGGCATTTACCAAGGAAAATAAAGTCGCTACTGGCACCCTGTGCTTTTCACAGATGAAAGCAGGTTCACACTGAGGACATGTGAAAGAGTGTGGAGACACCATGGAGAGCTTTCTGCTGCCTGCAACATCCTTCAGCACGACTGGTTTGGCAGTGGGTCCGTAATGGTGTGGGATTGCATTTCTTTGGAGGGCTGTACATCCCTCCATATTTTTGCCACAGGTATTCTGACTGCCATTAGATACCAAGATGAAATCTTCAGACCCCTTTTGAGACCATATACTTGTGTGGTTGGCCTTGGGTTCCTCCTAATGCAGGAAAATGCTAGCCCTCATGTGGATAGAGTGTGTCAGCAGTTGCTGCAAAAAGAAGGCATTGAAGCTAGAGACTGGCCCACCCATTCCCTAGACCTGAATCCGATTGACCACATCTGGGACATCATGTCTTGATCCATTCACCAACACCATGCTACACCACAGACAGTCCAGGAATTGGTTGATATTTTAGTCCAGGCACTTGACAGCAAAGCAGTGGGACACCTGTCATTTAAACCTGCCCTGAAGTACATTTTTGACATTTCAAAAACCCTTCGACCATCTGGTTTATGTGGTGAATTTGTTGTGAAATTAAGAAATAAGGTCAAACAGTGCATTTTTAATTGTTACAAGTAGGGATGCACAATATAATCGGCCCCCTATCGGTATCGGCCTGTATCGGCCTTAAACTGAATATCGGACATCGGCCACCCCACCGATATTTAACCCGATATTTGATCAGCTTCTGAGTTTCTAAAGTTTAAATAAAAAATAAAAAATACTACTTCTTCTTCCTCAAAAACTTCTTTTTTACAGACTTAAAAACTTCTAAAGACGTGGGAAAAAATATTGATACATTAAAATATCACAATGTCTTCATATGCTGGTATATTGCCATTTAAAAACACCATATCAATCTCTTTTACTAATGAAATATTGCTATATGTCATTGTTATGCTACTAAATCCCCCCAAAATTCACGAAATTTTGCCATATTTTTATATGTTGATATATTGACGCGGTATCGATCTATTTTACTAAAAATCTCACAAGAATTTGCAAAATATCACGAGAGTTTGTCACAGAACGATGAAATTTCACGAGATTTTGAAAGTAAAATAGATCGATACCGCGTTTTTAAAAATCAATTTGAGATCAGCATATGAAAATATTATTTTTCAAAGTGTCAGAAATGGATAACAAAACTGCTATTTTCAATGACTACTTATTTTTGACCAGCTTTAACATCGGTATCGATATCGGTTATCGGCTACATGAGTTTTAAAATATCGGCATATCGGATATCGTCCAAAATCCCAATATCGTGCATCCCTAGTTACAAGTATATGTAGGTGATATGGTTGAGCATTTTATAAATCTTTTAGTGAAAAGAAACATTTGCTTCAGAATTCATATGTGAAATATAATAAACTGTATATTTAACAATACCCACTTAAATACCACTTAAAGCATACTGAAATCTCTTCCATGAATTACTCTCCAGGAGTCTCTTATTTCAGGTGTAAAATTTTTTCTATAAAAAAATTGTGAAAGTTATGTTTTTTTTTTCTTTTACAGTAGAACAACCACAGCAGTCCTGGATCTGCTTACTGTATTGTAATTTTAGATTCAAAATCACAAATTCATATACAGTCAGAAGATATCCTGCTATTTGCGCTTGGTCATTCTCATCAATCTTTGTAGCAGAATAAGGAGGAAACCAGAGACACCTTTCAGTGTTAATACTGTAGCTCCCACAAGCCACTAATGTGACTAATATGCAAATCCTTCATCCTACGCTGTTGATTACACGGTCTATAACAGAATCATAGTGTGTCTGCATATACATCCTGTTTGGGCAATAACAGCAGCCACAAATGTCCATGGGGAATATAAATATAACATTTCTTTTTTTTCTGCGATAAAGTCTAACATGCAGGAATGAACAATATTACCATGACAACAGTTTCTACTTGGAAGCAAACATGTAGAGAGGTTGAAGAGAGATGGAGGGAATGAAAAAAATGCTAATTGATTTGTGAAATATATTTATACTTTTAAAAGACAAGGTAATGCCTGGCTGGCCTTGGTAATGCCTCATGCATTTGGAAACAACAGCTATAAATCACTTTTAAACAAATGTATCCTTTTTTATTACAATATGATTAATTAGTAGTGTTTGCTGAATGTCTCTTAAATTTATTTTCTCTTTCTGTGTTTCCTGATAACTCACCAAGAATTAATTAAATACCATTTTTGAGCTACTGATAAAGCCATAAAGCCCCTGTCACACCTTGACATTTTAGACCAGCATATGCCTGATGTATGAAATATTTGGCAAAAAAGCTGGCCTGCATTGGATAAGTTATGGATATTTTTTGTATAAGTTTTGTATAAGTTATGAGCACGCTGGAACATGCTGGAACAACTGGCACATGTCGACATACGTCCCAGCGTATGCAGCGCATGATCGTACGTGGGCCATAACTTAAAGGTAAGTTATATGATTGTTGACGTACGTTAAGTGTAAGTTACTCATAAGTCGTTTTGTCTAGCTTATCCAAAACCTATGAGTAACTTGTGCATAACTTATCAAAAACTTATCTCCAACACATATCAATGTATTTGACGTGTTCCAGAAGATCGCTGAATGTGTTTCTAACTTACAGGTACTGTATAATGGCATATTGGCAGTGTTTTGCTCTCATCCAGGCTTGATCCCCATCATAGGATGGGTGTGAAGGTGAGCATGAAGGATCCTCCCTGCAACGAAAAAGAAGACAAAAGAGAGATATTGACAAAACATCAATCTGCTTCATCACCTGCAAAGAGAGATGCAAAAAGAACAGCACAACTAACTGATATAGAACTACACATACAATACAACAACAAACAGTATTAATCAATACGGAATGCATAAAGTGGTAGCTGAAGGTAAAAACTGGTGAGTATGTAAGAAACCAGATCCAAGCACCAGTAGGTGTTTTTGAGATTGTGCTTGTGTGTGTTATGTTTATCCATAGGGAAAATGGTTAAAAGTGGTTGTGAAGAGCCAAAGAATGAATGAAATTATTTTACCTCTGATGGCAAAGGCAAATTTATTTATATAGCACAATTCAATACAAAGACATTGCAAAGTGCTTTATATGATTACAATATAGGAAAATAAAACTGAATCAGAGCAAGTAGAAGAAAAACTAAAAAAAATTATTAAAAAAAAATGCAGAAACAAGACTCATCACTGTTTTTTCTTGCTTCCCAGAGGATAGATGCTGATGTTCCTGGTAAATCATTGTACTTCAAGTATGGAGCCCACTTCATCTTTAAGCAGGGATGGATTAAGTCTCCAGCTTTTGTTTTGTGGGGTTATTTTCTTATTTATTACGGTCAAAGTGACATGAGCATGATCACTGACAGTGATAGGATGTATTACTACATCTGAAACATTAGACAGCAGCAAGCTGCTGATTAGGAAATAGTCCAAAAGAGAGTAGGAAGGATGGAGATTTAAAAAGAAGGTATATTTGTTACTTATAGGAGGAAGAGATCGCCATGCATCACAAAGACCAAAGTCGCTCATGTATTGTTTGACTACATTTAATGATTGACAACTGCGTGTCCCAACAGAGTCCCTTTTGTATTCAACCTGTCTATTTCCTCATTCAGACTAAAGTTGAGGTCACCTCCAATAATTAGAGAATAATCCCCATGTTTTGAAAGTGCATGGAAAAGTTTGTGGAAGAATGAGGGGACCTCAACGTTTTGGCCACATATGCTGACAATACATAAGTTTTGGTTATGAATACATATTTTTTATTATTATGAATCTACCATCAGGATCTATAATTTTGTCTAATACTGTAAAACTAATGTTTACCTAGAATTATAGCAGGCAGAAAACACATCAGGGAACCCATTTGCAGTTGTAGCTGAATGTACCTGCTGATTTCATTGTAAAGAAAAGACCAAATATACAACTTAAAAATGAAGAACTGATGGTGACCAGCAGACTTCCAAAACATTATGTAAATAAAGTAACCAGAAAAATTGAGACTTGACTTTGATACGTTGGAAATAATTTTGAATGCGTCACTGGAGGGCCCTTCACCCCACACAATAGTAATTTTGGAGAAAATGTTGCATTCAATATTTGTCCGTGTGAGTCCCTCCAGGATTAAATAAATCTATGCTATCTGATTTATTAATTTATGTTTAAGTATAACACAAGAAAATAAATATGATTATCATTAAATGCACCAAAAATATAAATCTCTAAAACTCAGTGTACTAACACAAATTAGTCCAGAAATCATGAAAACATCTGGATGCAAAACAAAAGAAAAAAACAGTCAAGCAAGGATAAAATTTTATTTTTACATCAATCTCCCCCAGAATGGTTTGTTCTTTGTATTATTTAGTTTATTACGGTTTGTATGTAACTTAAAGGAGACCTGTTATGCATAGCTTGTTTTTTTTGTCATTTATTTTGGGCCACTTCTGCTTCTTGAAACAGTCCAATCGCTTAGAAGTAACAACTGGGCAATTTTTGGGGATTGATAAATATTTTGGTGGTGTCTGGAAAAATTTGCCATTTTAGAATTAGTCCATCTTACTAAGCGAGCCCTTAACTAAAAACTTAAGCAATGTATGTCCTACTTTATTATAAGAAGAGGAGCACATTTGATCAGCTGGTTTAACGGCTGCATGCTGTGTATAGTACCTTAGGGAAAACACTTTTTTTGCTGTTTTTTTTGCAAAAACACTTTGACTAAAGAAAAAGGAAATGTATTCATTTTACTCACTGAATACATTTTTTATTTTTAAAAAATGTTTCAAAAAATACAGAAGAGTGTGAACCCAGCTTCTTGGAGATGTCAGTGCTACCATGTTATCAGTGCTGTTTTCTTCATGAGAGAAGCTACAGCAAATTAGCAAGCAGTAAAACTAATTTATTTCAAAATTTGCATTGATTTTTTTGGCTTTGTATTAGAAATATCTCTGTAAATGTTTTGCACTCGTACCTAGAAACTTACACACAGATAACTCTGAACAACATTTTGATAATACATTTCTGAATTACTTTCCAGTCTGAAAAGAAAACTCTCAAATGTTGTGTTGAATTTGATGGTGAAAGGGATTTTGGAGTTTCTCTATGAAAGCTTGGCCCTCTTAGATGTCCTTATGTTCTCACTTCTCTGTGTTCTTGTTTTCTCAGCTAAGCAAGTGAATCATCCCTCCAGCTAGAGTCTCATCCAGATCAATGGAGTTCTCCATATGGGTCCTCACAAAAATATCTCGATCTTTTACTTTGCTTTGCCATTGCCATGGAGACTCTAGCTAGTGGCCTTGCAACAACACAGACACAGAGCTTTGTACTAGAAACACATGCAACAGTATTGCTATAAAAAATTAAAGATATTCTTCATTCCCCTGACTGTTACCTCACTGCTCTTCACCTTCTTCCAAATCAGACTGTTTAAATTTAAGTCCCGAATTTGTGCAAAGAAAAAGGTTTCTAACTCGTTCACAATGTGACGGTGAAAAACGTACAATGAGAAGTGGGTGTTGACAAGGCTAAGGACATGCAGAACAAGCACAGCAAAGTCTGCTTTGAGTAATGTTTGCCTAACTCTTAACATGAGCTCTTGTACATTTTAAAAGCACAGCTTAAAAAAACTAACAGAAATGTTAAAAAAAGGTTATTTTTGATACATTCAAAAAAATTATATATAAAGCATGTGAGCAAAAACAAACGAAAAAAAGAAAATAAAAACTGTATAACACAATTTAACTTCCAGCTCGCCCATAAATATGAGACTGAATACTTTCATTCAGGGTTTTATAGATATTTGGTTGAATATTTGATAAATTTTACAGACAGAATTTGTGGAATTTGTTATTATTGATTGGTTTCAGGTTGTTAATATAGGTGACATATTTTCATCTTGCATGTTGGAAGGATTGTTCCAAAATCTTTGTTTCTTTACAACAAAGCCTGTTTGGATTTCCTCAGATTTATGTTATGTTGCATCAGCTAACATTATCCATTCTTTAGCCATGTAACTGTAGATTTAAAGGAATTTTACAGGATGTGGAAAATTAACCCTTTGTTTTTTGCTATTCCTTTCAGTTTGTATAGTGCAACAGTACAACTGGGGATAAACCTACAGTAGCAGATGGATGCAAAAGTTATGGAATTCAACAATTTCATGATTTCCAGCTAAGTGAAAAGGTCTGCAAAAAACTAAAATAAGATAAGATATAAAATGAAACTTGGAAATATAAAAATTTGACTAAAGCACAGACATAAAAAACATGTGAGAAAGAAAAATGTGTTATAAAAAGAAAAGCTGCATAGGACAGAGACGAGTAAATGGAACAACGTTGTAAATACAAAACTGCTCGAATAGATTAATTATGCTAACTCAGAAACACACAAAACTCAAGCCAATGGAAAATGCTGCCATTAGCAAAACACTGCAAGTTAAGAAAAGCTGCACACTAGCTCAGAAAATTTAATAATTAGAGTGCTCTAGACCACTAGAGTCTGACTTAAGTTACCATTCAGTGCTCCATCAACATAACTCTATTGGAGGTAGAAAGTTTATTATTTTTCTTTTTTAGGTATTTACATTTGATTGAGCATGGATGACTATCAAAAGCTTTGGGAATTTCTAATAGCTATGCTTTTATTCATAGAGCAATAACAGCAAATGTATGAGGATTTTTATAAGCATTCAAGATAACCTTTTTTCAAGACAGTGATGAAAACAATGTTTCTGAAATGTAGGTAAACCCGGTCAAATCAGTCGCTCTAACCATGAAGGATTATGCTAGTCTGATTGAAAGGTCAAGTCTAGTGTGATTGAGGAAATGCATATGGAATAATTTGGAAAAACATGGTAAGGTAATATATAATTAAATAATACATACCGGTAGGTTTGGTGCTTCAACATATATTTACCTCTAACATGTTTTTTTTATGTTTTTTGTCACACCTAAATTTTTCAGATTAAATAATTTTTGTTCATCTGCAAAGATAGAGAGTAAGTATGAGAAGAGTATCCCTCATTCAAAGCATACTAGCAAGTTTACCTCAGAATGCCTAAAGAAAAAAATAATGTTTTTTTGTAATTAATGTTTTGAATTGGCATGACCAAAGTAAGTCCATTCTTGAAAACCATCCAGTGTGTCCAAACTATAATAATTTAGCAAAGTTTGCTTTTTCTTTTTACAATTACAAAACTCTAAGAGATATATACATGCAAAAGACAACAAGGAGCAGACAGTTAGCTGAAGGAGAAAAGAATTCTGTTCGAAAGTCCTAAATCAGTTGTGACTGTAGTCACAAGAATCTTTTTTATGCATTCAGACAGAACAGCTAACTGGTGCATCTAAATTATGTACAGAACACCTTTCCAGACATGATCCGACCTGAGAGAAAAAGCTTAAGGCAAATAGCAGCGAAGAAAAACAAGGTTTCTATAAATAGAGAAGCTAAACAGCAGTACTCACCGCATGGGAACCATATAAACAATGTAAATGAACAATCCAGGGTTTTTATTTTGTCTCATCACCAAAAGCTCAGAAGCATATATAAAACATGAGGATTGGCAGTGAGTGAATTTCTTTGTGACTCTTTTTTTATTTTTTGTGGGTGTGTCAGCTCTTTCCTCCTGAAGCAAAGTAATTTATTAACTCTTACAGAACAGGGTATTCGAAGTCTCTTCGAATACAGTCATAAACCTAGGGGGCAATTTTGAAGATTGTATCCCCTTTTCCAAAGCACTTAGTTTTAGTCAGTGCATGTTTCATTTTTCTCTTTGTGTAAAATATATATATGGACAAAAATACAGCTTGTGTTTATGTCGAGACATACATAATAACTGTATATGTGCTGGTCCCTCATAGGAATTGCTGTTTTCCTTTAGGCAAAATTATACAGTTTTGTCCACTGGGCTGAGCCAAAATCAACTAAAACTGAAGGTTTTTAGAACTGCTTTAATTTTAGGTAACTGTTTTGGATAAAAGTCTATCTTGAAAATTATCTTATTGGGGATCAATCCCAATAAGATCAGTGTTGTTTTATGTAGAAGAATGTCAGGTATAGGTTGCTGTTTACATGTATAAATAGGGGATGGTCTTGGGGGCCATTTAAGCAAAGACTGGTGGTGCTGTCCAATACACACTCACCCCCTTCCTAAAATGTTTAACTCTGTTTGAATATGAGTGTAATGTACCAGACAAAGGACCCAGTATTTAACAAGAGACAATCTTTTGTGTTTAATAAATTTACTAATATATACCAAAAAAATTTCTTAAATAAGTTGGTTAGAACTTGATCTAACTGAGTAGTTTGAGGCCTAGCTAATTTAGTAGTTTTGCTAACTGTGCAAGCTTAACTGGATCAAAACAGTCTAAACCCAGTTCAGGCTCTTTAGTTATCTTACGGTATATGCACCTTTTAGAGACTATATTTACAGGGCTGTCAATTATCTTTCTTTTTTTCAATCATTTATTTATCAAGATTTATCAATCTTGTTTATTAAGAATCCCATAAAATCACATAATGCTAAGAGCATGGGGAATGGATGGTTTAACAGAACTTTGCTTTCTGCGAATTAGGGAAATGTATTACAAAGAAAACTAGTATTATGCTTATTCTCCTCCATTAATCAGGAGAAATACGCTGCTCTTGTTTTACAAAGGGCAATTTTTTACACAAGTATACTGGTTTTGTGGATTAAGTTGGATTCCTGCAGACATTTTGAGTGCCATTTTATCTCATGTTTCCTAACATTATGCTTCACGGTGAACAGCTCTGTATCAAACCAAATGATCCAAAGCAGGATCTAGAGAAGTAGTAACCCTATCAATCATCAGCAATTGGTGAAGGGAAATAAATTAAATAGTTACCCTCTGGTGTATTGTTAAGTGACACAGAGGAGAAAAAGTGGAACAGATTATTTAAAATGTTTACTGCATTAACCAATAATTATCTGCTAAAGTGAAACCTTCTTTTGTAGAAAAAGAACTTTGTTAAAGTAAGTTTGAAAGTTACTAAAAAGTGTTCAGATTAGATAGAGTTGTAAGGAATTTTATATCTTCACAATAAGCCATATGAAAACAAAGTTCAAAGTATGAATATAAGAATGTGTGGGACTATGTACATTTTGAACAAAGCCAACTGAGTCTGAGATAGCATTAAATGCAGCATTTAAGCTGTCACCTTCAATATCAGCATGAATGTTAAAGCGCCCCACTATAATGACATTGTCAGTAATTAAAAATAATTCAGATAGGAACTCTAAAAACTGATCTAAAAATTGAATGTAAAGACCTGGTAGATGATACAAAGTTGCAAACAGAAGAGGTTTTGTCGATTTACAATTTTGATGAGGGGAACTAATGAATAAATGTTCAAAAGATTTGTAACTAATGACTGGCTTTCGGCTAACCAATAAGTCAGACTGAAAGAATGTTGCAAATTCTCATCCAGTATTTATGGGCATATGAAAATTTAAGTTGATGGAAAGACAGAAATCTACTAGCTGAGAGGCTTTCAAATAATCTGGCAACAGTAACTGGTTTGAGGTCTGGTTAAATAATTAGGGGTAGAAGGTTGCAAGCATGAGAACTGCATAGAAGGACTTGAGCTGTTCACATTACGAGATAATATCTTCTTGAAAATTTAGAAAAATATGTTTACTTCACACACATATTAAGAACATCTCAAGTCTCTGCTAAGTAGGGAGCCCATTCCCCACATCCTGCCCTCCCTCCGCGGGCTGGCGCCTGGGCTCGCCGGTGCACTGGTGGTGCTCGGTGTTTGAGGGTGGATGCCCAGGCCGGTATTGGCTTATTCCTGGCGGCTGCTCCGCGGGTCCTGCCCACCCCGGGGCCTGGCCAGGGCTCCCGCCGGGGGGTGGGGCGTCCCTGGGGCCTCGGGTCCCTGAGGCCCATTGCCGGATCCACTTCGGGGTAGCTAGCTGATTTGTCCCCGCGGCTCCCAGGGGCTCCGGTGTTACGCTTGCTGGCGTTTCCTCAAGGTCGTCTCTCCTCCTCCCTTGGTTTCCTGGGTTGGCCCCTCCTGGGCGCCTGCTCTTGGGGTCCATTTGGGCATCTGGGGGTTTGGGTCCCCCAGTGCTCACCTCGGTGCTCTCGAGGGGCGCTTCTTTGGCTCTTGACAACCACTATTTAGTATTTCTCCTTTGGATAAACTTTACATGCACAAGTGCACTCTCACAAACAACTACAAGGGCTTGGCTCCAGGTACTTCGAGATTCACTTCCATACAGGAAGCCCATAATTTGATCTTCAGCTATCACAGTATACATGTCAGATTAAATAATACAACTTAGTAATAGTATTAAAGGGTTACTTTATTGTATCTCTTATACAATATCCGTTGGTTGTGTTCTTCTTTTTAGCTCTCTTTGCAGGTGATAAAGCAGACTGAGTGATAAAACTAATGTTTTATCGTTATCTCCCATTTATCTCCCATTTTATCCCTCTTTCTTTCATCTTTTCTCATTTTTCTGTTTTTCCTTTCCTGTTCTATTTACATTGCAGTGTCCATATAATCTCTAATACTCCGTGCATGAATTATAATAAAGGTATTTTTATGCCTTTTATGCGATAGCCATACTGCTCCACTTGTGAAAGCAAAATCTGTTGGGCTCTTTTTGGCCTTAAGATAATTATTCTTATTGTCACATTGCCAGTCAGGAAGGAAGGAAAAAAAAAGAAAAATTTGTATAGATCAACTGATAACTCGAGAACTTTTTATTTGGAAATAGGTCTAGATCTGAATACCTTGTCATATTATCCCTCACTAAGTAGAAACATGCCTTTACAAAAAAGGCGGTTGTGAAGCACAAGTCTTTGCCAAGAAAAAAACACCATTAGCTCCTGCCTACTGCAATGAAATTACTGCCTTTATCAGAGTGTAATCACTGGTATTGAGCAGTCTACTCTTTCACTGTCAAGCAGCCAGAGGAAATGGCTGCAAGTCTATTTTCAGGCTCCCTACAGATGGCAGCTAGCAGCTAGGCTGCTCTGTTTGTACAACCTGACATGTAATATCCCTCTAATGTACATGCTAACACAAAAAAAAAAAATAGCTCTTCAAAATATTGATATATGAAACTGCTGCTGTTGTGTTTTGGGGTCATAGATCGAATTACATCAAAATGTCTTTTCTTCGGTAAACTGAATGGGCAATATGTAGAACAAAATTCTACACTCTCAATTTTTCCAAGAAAGAGAAGCCTTACAGTGGTAATTGCCATGCTTTCTTTATTTTTTATTCTATATCCTTACCATGTTATTCAATAAAGTTATCGTTCTCTATTTCAAGCAGCATAACAGTGACTGATGAGTTTATATTCAGAGCCAGACGTTGAGAAGGACATGGGCCTCAGTTTATTTAAATTGTAGATTCTGAGTCTGTTGTGCTTTCATCTTGTCCATGAAAAATGCATGCTGTGATCTCATTACCCTGCTCTCCTCATGGAATGCTACATAAAATCAATCCAGGGCTGGAGATGGGTGAGAACTCTACAGATTCTTCTTCTCCTTTCATGATAAGGGAAAAGAGGCCCTACAAGTTGGCAGGATGGTAGTGGTGTGTGTGTGGGTGTGCGTGTTTGTGTTGTGTGTGGGGGGCGGGGGGGCGTTGTTGGGGTCGGAGGAATGTGCAATAAAGTGGTGCTCTACTCTGTCTACCTCATTGACTATGAGCTTTTTAAAATTATTTATTTGGTGGTTGAGATTTTATTTTATTTTTTTACCAAGGTGATGTGTGATACTGAAATGAAGGTTGGTGACTTGTTGCTAAACAGTGTAAAATGAGTCCAAAAATATTAATAATATAAAATACTGAAATTATTGTTTTGGATGAATCGTGGCAGCCAAATAATTTCACACAGTTGGAAAATGGTACTGTATGATACAGGACCATTAAAAATAAAATTAATGATTTAATTGTAATTATTAACTCTGCATCTTAAAAAAAATTAATTGATTCAAGAATATCCAGATAACATTTTTTTAAGCAACAAGGCAAACCTTCTTCGGCTAATTTACAGCTGTCAATCTGTAAGCTCAAAGCGCACTGTATGTGAAGTGAGGCAATGATCTTTACTGCCTCTTTTCTTATAAATGCCTGAGTATAACACTTTTTCATCATAGGTTGGGTCGCACATTATTATTTACAGGTCCGTGCAGTCCCAGCCGGGTTCAAATAGGGATAATTGCAGGTAACGGGTCGGGTCTCTGTTCTGAGCTCTACAGGTGCGGGGGAAACAGTTTTCCACGGATTGGAAAATCAGACCTTAATTTTCCAGGACAGATCTTTTAATATTAGAAAAAAATATTTTATCAGCATTAGGAGAAATAGAAAAGGAGCAACAACAAAGAAGAATATTTATAACATCGTCAAAGTCAAAGCAAGACTTTGTAAGAACCAACAAAGTGGCTGCTTCCAGGTAGTTCTCAGGCTGATTAGAGAGCAATTTCATGTGATAAAGAGTTTCGCTGAGTCAGAGTTAGAACATGATTGGCTGGTTTAATTTCTGCACTGCACAAATCAAGTTACTGAGAGGAAATGCCAGGATTAAACAGAGCATGGGATAAGAAAACCTTAGATATAAAGGTTCCTGACATGCTGATTACCAAAGGGTGTGTTCTGCACAAAATGCACCAGGAGAATTTTTCCATCCAAAAAAAGAGAAAACATTAAACGTCCTAAAAAAGAAAAAAAAAAAAAAAAAAAAATATATATATATATATATATATATATATATATATATATAATTAATATATTGTTCTAATAGATTAGAACATTCGGGATTTTATCTACTTTAATTATATAACTAAGAAAACCAAACAGGTCAACCATCCTTTTTTTTTGCACCACAAAAGGCTCCAAGAACTCAAATTCAACCAGAAAAAAAACATGAAATGAAAATGAAACCAATGAAACTCAAAAACAAAAAATTAAACAGAACCTAAAAGTACAAACCCGTGACAATTTATACCTTTTTTGATTACTTTTTGCAATTACTTTTAAGTAATTTGATATTTTGCTTGTTTTTGTAAAATATTATGTTTAAAAAGCAACTTAATCTTTTATTGTAATATAGCAATTTTCATTTACTCCAAAAAATCACAACAAACTTTTAATTTGGAGAAACTCAAACAGAGAAAATATGCAATTAGAAATGTTTTATCAATGTCAATTGTTTGCAGAAAACAAGTGAGACAGGAAACTAAATGAAGGGCATCTTGAAAGATGATTGGCTTCGTAGAGAAGGTGCATTGATTGGTTGAAGCTGAAGCTGAACGTAGGAGACATTGCAAGTGGTTCAGGTGAAGCTGTTAATATTTGGCTTGAGCTTCACAACATTTTGGATTTGAATATTAAAGTTATTAGCAAAACTGTTAAACAATGTTTTGTTATGTATTAACATTTTGTGAATTAGCATTCTGCTTTAAAAGCAATATTCACAAATATCTACAATAAAATATTATTTCTAGCTCTTGAACTTATCACATACTCTGCAACTTTAACAAAAATAGAGTCCCTAAGTGAGCAATTCTAAATAATTGTTGCATTTTGCGAATATGAAAAGTAGGACAGAAAAAGATTTGGCAAAGGTTTTGTCTGAAATATAGGTGGGATAAGTTATTAGAGAGCTAAACCCAAATCAAAAAATGTTTGCTTCTCTTAGAAACCACTTTTTTTTAATTATATCCGGTTCCAGATGTTTTTAAATGGTAAAATTTGCAACAGGTCGGGAGCAATATATGGAACCTGCATTTAACCAATTACAGGGATGATGGTTGAGGGCTGTGCCTCATTTTCTACTGTAATGGGCTGAAATTAGCACAGTTTACCAAACACTCTGCATAATGATAGAACACCTGAGACTGTTAACATGTGAGTAGAGTTGAAGCTGAATGTATGCGCATAAAGTGTTGAAAGGAAACCTCTGTTTATTCTGCCTGTGAAAAAGTAAGCATCACCTTTGGAGATTAATTAACTGCTCAGTATCTCTTTATTGTGTTGCTCCCTTTTTTATATTTAAACCAATAGATAAGAAGCATTCTCTAACCTCCAATTTAGAGTAATGATTTAAAGTTCCATAGAATAACAAGTGTTATTTGGGGATATTTTTTATTTTCTTAAGGCACATATACAGAATTCCAGGAAAATGCAGAAAATAAGATCGATCTTGTCTAATCTTTACATTTTTCTGAAAGAAAAACATCAGCAGTGAGTTGAGCGGTAACTGCTGCTTTCCATTAGATGCAACATGGTTCAGTGGCATTGAGTTCACGTCTTCAGCCCTAAATGAGGGCAACACTTGAGTAATTACAGGCAGTTCAAGAATATCCAACAGTTTTTAAAGCTTTACAAATTCTATTGAAGGCAACATATGGGGTAGACAAATAGGAACAAATGGGAATTTGTAGGCTTCACCGTACTCTTCTTATTTTTTTTTCTTACTCAATCACAAGCAGCTCTTTATGGATCATATATTATCATTCTGTTCTGTTACTCGCCTGTTTCATATTGATTTGTTCTCTGCTGTAATTGTGTTGGAATAATGGAGTCAGAAGAAATCCTTCAGTCTATTTTCAACCCGAGACTTATTAAATCATTCTTCTATGGAACTCGATTTGCAAAGATTTGTTACCATCACCTTTAGAATTGCTGTTAATAGTACTGAAAAGGCTCAAGCTTAATCTGTATAGACTGATTCAAGTAGAGTTTTAGAGATATTTGTATATTATTAAGACAGAGAAAATGTGTCTTATTTGCAATGGCCTATCAACAATTGCCAAGGAAATACTCAAATTCTAGTTTGGCAAATCTTTCCCTTAAAGTCAACAGAGGCTTTCCTAGAAAGCTAACACCACTGTGAACACCACTGAATTTGGACTGCTTAGGGGGGCCAGTGAAACGTCAAACTAATCTTTTATAAACATTGGGGCAGCCAGGAGTTAAATATACATTAACATTAAACTTTAAATTTACATCCTATCAAAATAATAACAGCTTATTTAAAACATAAAGCACAACTGTATCTGTGACCACATAAATAGATAATAGGTTTTGGATTGCGAAAATATTCTTGTTAGGTTTCCCTATTACTTTATTAAAGGACAGATTATTTTTATGCTCTGAGAGCCCTTTTTTCATACATCTATATGTGTAAAGACAATAAAACATATATCTTTTTATTTCGCAGCGTCAGGCTGCTCATGAGAATGATCAAGATTTATAGATTTATCTTTTAATGGTTGTAATTTAATCTGAATATAAAAATCTAACTAAACTGTTTTGATAGTGACACAGATTTTAATACAGGCTGCTGGAGACCACTGCACTGCAGCTGTCCAGGTTACACATAGAAACAACTAGAGGACATTTCATTATATAGTTTGCATTTCTTTTTTTTTTTTTTTTTTTCTTATATATATATTTTTTTACAGTGTCCTGTCTGGCGATGTGGCAATAACAATAATTGTCCTCATGCCAAAAAGTGAGTCCAACAGATTTTGCTTTCACAAGTGGAGCAGTACGGCTATCGCCATAGTGTTTCACTTGATTTATGCATATAAATAGCTTTATTAAATTTCATGCAGGGAGTATTACAGATTATATGGACACTGCAATGTAAGTAGAACAGGAAAGGAGAAACAAAAAAAGGAGAAAAGATGAGAGAGGAAATAATAGGAGATAACGATAAAACATCTTCAGTCTGCTTCATCACCTGCAAAGAGATGTAAAAAGAACAGCACAACCAACGGATATAGTATACGAGATACAATAAAGTAACACCTTGATACTGTCGCTGAAGTATTGGTAGTACTGTATTATTTAATCTGACATTTATACTGTGGTAGCTGAAATCAGATTATGAGCTTTCTGTATATAAGTAAATCTCTAAGTACCTGGAGCCAAGCAGCTGTAGTTGTTTGTGAGAGTGCACGTGTGCATCGGCAGTTTATTCAAAGGAAAAATGCTCAATAGTGGTTGTGAAGAGCTGAAGATGCGCCCCTCCAGAGCACCGAGGCGAGCGCCGGGGGACCCAAATCAAGATGTGTACTGATGCAAACTGGCCTGTCCCTGAACACAATGTAGCTCACCTATAATCAGCGTTTAGCTGATGTCAACCCTCTCATGGTGTTTCCTGTTGCCTGGTCTGGTTGATAAAGGTTAACTCTCTGCTATGGAGTTTTATGGCTGCTTGGCCTCTGTTATTTACAGACACACAACAGGCTCATTAAATGCTGGATTAATCCTTGTTTTTTTCTTGAAAACTAAAAACTAAACAAAATAATAAAAAAAACTTGCAGTCATGCTCCGTTTCAGACGCACCCAGGTGGGCAACATCAGTAATGATGTGATTCCCCTCCGACATTGAGAAAGATAAACTGAGTATTTGTATCCAGCAGATCTTATTTTACACAACAGATAAATAATCTATTGTTAATTTGAACTATTCGGTAGCAAAGCTTTCTGGAAAAAAGAAAAGGGGGGGAAAAACTGGGTCTAGGTATGGGACGCCCTCTTCCTCTGTCCTCTTTTTCCTTCCATTCTTTTTTTTAAACTCAGACTTTGGGGCGCTGCATTTTTCAGCCACTGACGGTTTTACCGCCCTGCTGCTTAATTACACAGTTTCTTTTAAAAAAATTTCTTTGGTTGTCACTACATCAAATGACGCGTGCATGGCATTTAAGCCCTGGAATGAGAAAACTGCCGGTGACAGATGGAAAGACCTGATGCAATGAAGGACCTGAGGACCAAACCATTTATTGCAATTTCACGGGAGTGGGGGTGTCAATATATACATGCATTGTTTCACTTTTTAACCCTGGAA
Source organism: Cyprinodon variegatus (assembly GCF_000732505.1). Lineage (NCBI taxonomy): Eukaryota > Metazoa > Chordata > Actinopteri > Cyprinodontiformes > Cyprinodontidae > Cyprinodon > Cyprinodon variegatus. The sequence goes on along the minus strand of NW_015150872.1, from coordinate 574,817 downwards.
AATTAGGGAGAATATGAAGATTACTGATTTTACTACTTCTTTTTATATTTCTTCTTCTGTTGACCCCCCACCCCACCCCCAGTCACGGCGCCCCTGCTTATAAAGAAGAAGCTCTTTGCAGAAGATCTTCTTTGCCCTCTAAAAAAGGATTCATGGCATGTATTGTTACTGCAGAAGGAAAAAGTACAAATTATAACAAGTGGAAACACCTTACCGGTATATCTATGAAACCACTTATTGGTTTGATAATAACAGTGAGGATCTGTTGAAACAGCAAGAGTGATTTTAAGTATAGACTTATAATTACTGTATAATTGAATGCTTAAGAGGCAGGATTAATCTATAATACATAGAAGAGTTTTTTTGTCTATTATAGTAGAATACAGGTTAGGTAAA
>NW_015150872.1:561017-572841 GCF_000732505.1 Cyprinodon variegatus | reverse complement strand
AAAACCATTCTATGACATCTTACCTTTATAGACGTACCAAAAGTTTCTTCTTAAATCTAATAGCTGTGAGGCTATAAGTGATTTACTTTTGTGTGTTTTTGTCAGGCAGAAATTTATTTATACCCCCTGAGGGTGTAAGAGGTTAAGACTCAAGACTACTTAAGACAATCTTGACTTTATTTTCCAAGGGCGTAGGTTTGATTTCCACTTTGGTAGGGACACTATTGTTCTTCAGTTTCATTGGTCTGATGTCATTGGTTCGATGCAAAAATATGCATGCTCCTTTTTTATGCTTAATGTGAGCATCAGGGTGCATTTTGTTTAAAGAGAAGAGCAGCATTTCTTCCTACATTAATACAAATCTTATAAGCACTACACACACTAGATGCTGTTTATCAATGTTTAGAGCATCACTGGCTCTGATGAATGTGGAATTAGGACTTTTTTCCACTTTGAAAAGGTTTGCTTTTAAACTTACCAGCGACTAAGTCAGTGCCTGTTTAACCAAATATAGTCTAAATATGTCTGTTATATGTGGATTTATCCTGTGTTTTCTACTGACGATATAGAATTGTGCAGAGGTAAGCCCCATTCTTACTTTTTTTTTTTTTTATCTAATATGCTCTCTCTGTATCATGCAAAATAATACATTAAAGAGATGGCAAATAAATGTACTGTATTTACATGAGCACTGGAACTATAAGAGGAATTGACACTGAGCATTTAAAATATTAACTTCACTATACAAGTTGTACATCTGGGCTGTAATTATGCTGTGGAGATAAAAGCTCAGCTAGGAAGTCCACCTGATGTCACTTCCTGTAATGTTTGGTTTTACCTGTAAAGTCATTAATTTACTCTTTACTCTAAGTGGATTGTTTTTAAACTTTTATGGAAACATAGTGTAACCTTTAGCCACTAAACCCTCTTTCCCACTGTAATTAGCGGCTTAACGAAGGTTTTTCAAACAAGGCCAGCTAACAAACGGCTGAAGAATTTATGGATTTGATGCTGTGATCCATGATCTGTGATCGGCACTCGGTAGATACTGATTTTTGTGATCAGTGATAGCTCCGAAAATCCTGTTCGGTGCAGATCTATTGATACGTTTGTTCTCAGTCCTCAAGTTTTTTTTTGTTTTTTTTCAGTGTTGCTCCATATTGTACTGTGTTATGCTGTGTATGTTGTATGAAGAGCCAAAATGTAATCAAGAACTTGGAATGAGCATGAAAACACAGAAAATGTAGAGAACTGCTACAAAGATAACAATATATGGGGCACCGTCAGGGTTACATGAGGAACCAAAAAGAAACTATGAAAACCAGTGCCTTTGTATACCTAGAACATAGTGAAGAGTGACTTGGAATGCAGGTAAATTACTTAGGGAGTTAGAAACAGCTATGAATTAGGGGAAAATAGGGAGATGGAGGAAAGATTAATAACTATCAAAAAGGAAGCAGAGCTATGGAAGTAAATATGTGCCATCAGAATTTGAATAAAAAATACCTCTGAAATTTGAATGTTGTATATTAGTGCTTACTTTTTCAGTATTAAAATAAATTCAGAATATATTTTTAACCTAAAAAAAATTCAATGTCATTATTTGTACATTAAAAAAAAATTCAGTGTAATTTTTTTTACATGGTTGCAATTTTCAGTTATTAAAAAAATTTAAATTCCTATTTCAAAGTGATCAAATTTTCAATATACATATTTTTCACAGTTTAAATTTTCAGTGTTAAAAAATTCAGCATATAAAAAATTCAACTTTTCAAAATTCAAATGCAATATTTTCGTTGTCCTCCAATTCAACTTGCTCAAATTCACTGTCTCAAATTCAGCGTCTAAAAATTCTCTGTAAAAATGGCCAAGGTTACTTCAGGTCACAGACATTAGCAATGGATGTCCGATTCCAACATCCACCTAATCACGTGACACAACCGTCATATTGAAGAAGTACCAGTATCACCCAGGCTGGCGACCATGGAGGCGAACTCAAACCCAGCGGTGAGTTTAATGCTTTCATATTTCTGTAGTATATTTTATTTTGCGCATGAAGTTTGATACATTATCTTAAAGCCTGATTTAAAACACTGGTTTGGGCCGTTGTTAATCTTACACCGTGTAGTGCCGGCATATCACTTCTCGCTACCTCCGAGCTAACAATACAGTAGCTGATCAGAGTGGGGTCGGAACTGTTCACAGCCCCTCTTTGAAGCACACAAGGCAGCCATATTAGCTTACTACATTAGCGGTAGCATCTCCTGAAATGGTATTTCTTTTTGAAATAAAACGGGGGAAATTGGGTCGGGGGGGGTGGGTGGTGAGGGGGGTGCGCTCGGAGGTAGCGAGAAGTGATATGCCGGCACTACACGGTGTAAGATTAACAACGGCCCAAACCAGTGTTTTAAATCAGGCTTTAAGATAATGTATCAAACTTAATGTGCAAAATAAAATATACTACAGAAATATGAAAGCATTAAACTCACCGTTGGGTTTGAGTTCGCCTCCATGGTCGCCAGCCTGGGTGATACTGGTACTTCTTCAATATCACGGTTGTGTCACGTGATTAGGTGGATGTTGGAATCGGACATCCATTGCTAATGTCTGTGACCTGAAGTAACCTTGGCCATTTTTACAGCGAATTTTTAGACGCTGAATTTGAGACAGTGAATTTGAGCAAGTTGAATTGGAGGACAACGAAAATATTGCATTTGAATTTTGAAAAGTTGAATTTTTTATATGCTGAATTTTTTAACACTGAAATTTTAAACTGTGAAAAATATGTTTATTGAAAATTTGATCACTTTGAAACAGGAATGTGAATTTTTTTAATAACTGAAAATTGCAACCATGTAAAAAAAATTACACTGAATTTTTTTTTTAATGTACAAATAATGACATTGAATTTTTTTTAGGTTAAAAATATATTCTGAATTTATTTTTATACTGAAAAAGTAAGCACTAATATACAACATTCAAATTTCAGAGGTATTTTTTATTCAAATTCTGATGGCACATATTTACTTCCATACAGAGCTCAAAGAAACAGGAAACTACCGTGAAAAAGACTAACATGATCTTAGACACAACAATCCTATTTCACAAAGAACAGGACTCAGTGGACTTTACTAGTTTGGCTATTGCTCCTTGAAATAAGGGATGCTGTTCCCCAGACTGCAGAACACTTATGGTGACTGAGCCATAAGAGTGGCTCTGGATTCTTGAACAGCCCACAGCCCCTTCTCTGTAGCCTTACGGTATACTGATGTACAGTACTGTCCAGGGTGCACCTTGTTTCTTTCTCCTTGTTTTCCTCAGATAGGCACCAACATATCTTGTAATGGGTGTAGAAGAGATAAATAGTGCATAGATGGATAAATGATCAACCTAGAGGTAAATTTGTGCAAAAGGGACTATTTAGATTTAAGTATGAAGGGCACTATTTTATTTAGTAAAGATAAATATTACTTATTTTATTCTTTCATTAAACTTTATTCTTATGTATGATGTGTGTATCATGCTTTTATATGTCTTTCTACTGTATGACGTCTGATGCATACTTTGTCTGAAATAGTAGGAAAAGCTAAAATGATGAATTAGCCTTTGCTATTGTTTATCATTAAAGCAAACACAGTTTTGACCATTGTTTTTTTCTGCAGCACCTTCGGCTTATAAATCCCTATAGCAACTGAAATTCTTTCCCAGCCTCGTATTAAATATCACCAATGTCACAGCATCACTCTCTGTTAAGCATTTTAGTCTGAGAAAATGTGTTACAAGATTTGAAGTGGCCCACATATCCCAGTATTTCTGACACTGTGTTCTGCTTCATGTCTGTCATCCAGTAAAGCGTTGCTATTCATAGAGGCAATCAATGCCAGCCAGCAGGAAGAGTGACAAAACAAAGCCCAATGACGTCTGAGGATTCTTTTGATAGCTTAGAACAGCACACTGCAGCTCACCGGTGAGACCATCCAAAACAATTAAACAGTGATAAGATGGAGGAGAAGGGACTTTAAACGATGGCTGTCTCTACCTGACCATCCTCACTGAGTTTATGAAATGATTCCTGCTAAACTTTGTGAAAAGGCTAAGTGAGCAAAGGTAATTTGCAATGCCTGTCCCTGGTTAGGCTTCAGATTATATACAAACAAAAATGTTAGGCTTGAAATACAAATAAAAAACACACCTTTTTAAGATCAAATAATGTATGGTATGCAAAACAGCAAATGTATATCACTTATTCAATTCAAGAGTCTTGACCAAAGCGCTTTACTGTACACTACATTCAATCATTCACCCATTAACACACGCACTCACACACTGATGGTGGCTCACACAGCTGCCCTGGGGCTCACTGATGAAAGCGGGCTTGCCATATACAGGCCTCTGGCCACCATCAGTAGGCAATGCAGGTGAAGTGTCTTGCCCAAAGACACAATGGTATTAGAAGCCAGAACTGGGACTTGAACCATCAACCCTTCAACTGCATGGCAAACTCTGGCATCTGACGCTGCTGTCGCCCCAACAGTGCAATCAACTAAATAAAAAAATGCAAAACTGTGGCACTTATTCAACACTACAAAACTGGTTCTTCTTAAGAGACTACTTCAGCCAAGATTTGAAACAAGGCCATTAGAAGTTCAGTTCTGGTTCTGCCACTGTGGGGTTCCATGTGTTAAAACCGAATGTCATACAGAAAGAGTAAAGCCCCTGTCGCACCGTGACAATTTAGACCAGCATATGGCTGACGTACGAAAAATCTGGCAAAAACACTGGCATGTGTTGGATAAGTTATGGGAATGTTTTGTATAAGTTATGAGTGCGCTGAAACACGCTGAAATATGCTGAAACATGCTGAAACACACGTCGACATACGGTGAGTACATCGAGAGGTACGCCAGCGTATGCTCATACATGGGGCATAAGTTACGGGTAAGTTATTTGACATACATAAGTTGTGGTCTCTGGCTTATCCAAACCTTATGAGTAACTTGTGCATAATGTTGTCAGGACTCCAGTCTGTGTGTCTGTTTTTTTTTGTGTTGTTCTCCCTTCCACCAGCAGGAGGCACCTGGTTCTGGTCCGCCTCCTAACACACCTCGTTAATGGGGTGCTGTTAAGCTGCTGATTGCCACTACCTCGACGCCAGAGTGTTGCCAGAGTGATGCCAGTTTTGGGAAGTCATCCTGCAACTGGACCTTTTTGGACCTTCTCTCCCTGGAGGAACCAACTGAGTCTCAAACCGAGCTGGGGATTCAAACTGGAGGTTTGGATCAGATTTCCTTGAGAGGACGTTGAGTTTACTCTCTGAGCAAGGGAATCATCTCCACTATGACCCGTTCAAGTACTGCAGGAAATCTGAGTGGCAGTCAGTTTCTCCGTTCACCAACAACCATCAGAGTTCTGGGTAAACCCTGTTCCGCCCTCCACCGAATCAGAATAACACTGGAAACAGCACACAGATTGGAGTCAAAGATTCTACAACTTCTCTGGAAACGTGAGTCAACAACCAGATCCTCTTCTCCAAATCCACGAAAGAAATTTCCCACTGAGCCTGAACTAATCGTTTGTCTTCCCTTCACCTTCCAGTTCTGGTCGAACTGAGTTCAGAGCAACTCTGCACCGAGCCTTATCTCTTCAATAAACCTGTTAAACCTTTCCCCTGGTGTCTCTCTGAATTGGTTCTCTGCATATGGACCTGAGCTTTAGATAAAATCATGACAAATGTATGCGTAACTTATCAAGAACTTATCACCAACCCATATCAACGTATCTGGTGTGTTCCAAACAAGTGTGATGGATCCTACCTGCGTTACTCCCCCACAACCAAGACCAAGAAACTTTGTGGGTGGTAAACAGCAGTTAGGTTAATACCATGATCAAATGAATCTTTTTATGCAGGTGGATTGCGAAGAGCAGTTTGTGCTGAAACTGAAATATTGATTGCAATGTAAATTGTAGTTGACTTAAAGTTGATTGATTGAAAATATAATGAACAAACTAGTGTAAAGATTCCCAAATTTCAAACTCTGCTCAACATCTTGCCATGTTTGTTATTTTGAGTCAGAATCCACAATGACGCCAGGAAATTTCACTTTTGAGACTTAGTTTGCCATTAAGACCGGTAAAGGTGTATTATTCTGTTTTCATTTAGAGGGAGACATGATAATTCAATCTTTGCTGCAACAGGTTTCAGAAAAGAGTTATTTGGAAACAGATGGCAGGTCCTTATCATTCAATATAAAGCTGTCATTAGCATACCTTATTACATGAAAATGGTATTTTGTGATATAACATCTAACTTGAAAAGGACCAAAACAGAGGCTTCATTCCATTTTTAAAATCGACAATCTCCCTTTGATAATCAAATGTTCATTAATAGGTTGTTATTTGAAGTACTTTTAAAGTAGTCTAGAAAAAATGTTTTTAAATTAGAACATCGTGTTTTAATACAGAGGTCTTAGGTCTCCAGAGACCTAAGTCAGGATATGTCTAGTCTAATTTGTATCTCTTTCCAGGCATGTCTCATAGGGAGGCCAACACCTTAATCTTTGCTCAGAAGAGAGGTGTCTGGGTAGAGAAAAGTTTGGACATCTCTTCTGGCACTGCTGCCCCTGTGACCTGGGCTTGGATAAGCAGAAGATGCAGAGTATGAGTAAATTTAAGCAGATGTATCAGTACAAATTCTGAACATATAATGTGTTTTAAACTCACCATGTCAAGTATTTTCTTTAACAAGAAATACCTTTGCAGTTGGGTTGTATTTTTTGGTTCAGCCTTGCTATGCTTTGGATAGAAATAACTGAAACAATTAAAATATTCATAAGCTTATCTCAAAGTGACAGATTTAATGAAGGTTTTAAATTCTATTATTATGTGACTCATTTTGTCTGGGCTTTTTTTTTTTACACCATTGAGAAACATAATCAGAAGTGACGTGTCCATTTTTATGGCAGCGGAAACGCCTTCTTTTCTTTTTCTTTGCACCAGGGGATTCTTATTATCTGGTGAGTCAGCAGTGTTAGTGTGACTATTTTTAGGGGGAAAAAATATCCCAAATACACTGGTGTGCAACTGTGTATCATCTCCCCCGGAAAAATAAAGCTATTAACTTTTGCCTAGCTCTGATTATCAAAATAAATGTAATTTCTCTGTGTAAAGCCAACATAGTTTTTACCAACAAATTTCCTCTGATTCCCATGGCTACTTTCACACTGCAGATAAAGGTGGCCAAAATCCAACTTTTTTTTTAGCCTGAAGTGTCTTAGGTGAGATTCTTTAATGATTGTGTGAACAGGCCAATCTGACTTTTTCCAATACAATCTGAGCCAAATTTGTATGTGCTTTAAATTCCGAAACAGGTTAGCTCTTTTGGAATCTGACTGCAGTCTGAATAGTCAAGTGACCCTTATTGAATTATATGACCATGATGTCACTCTGTACTGATTAAAACACAACAGAATAAACATGGAGGACTGCAAACACAGAGATATACAGTGGAGGGACAAAAAATTTTTGGATTTCATAAATATTTGGACAGATACAACAATCCCAAAAAAACTTGAAGGGGCAAAACCATAATAGGTCAGTTGATTACGACACCGCACCCTCAAATTTCTCCTCGGAGATGTCGGTGCCCCTGCTCCTTCAAAAGCCGTAATCAATAGTTTAGCCCTCACTCTCCTCTGTATCATTTTTTGCACTGCTTTGTCAACCGGCAACTTCCACTGCTTAACAGCTTTAAATCCTTAGACTTAGACAACATTTATTGTTATTTTGTCTACACAGAGTGTATTCAAAACGAAATTTCTTTTTGTACAGCTCTCATGTCATTTGCATTTTCATCAAGTGCAGCAGTGATGAAATGTAAACGTGGGAGAAAAAAAAATGGTGTAAAATACAAAAAGAGAAAACAGAAAACAAAAACGTACTGATATGGTCAGTTTGATGCAGAGTCTGTGACATGATTTAGAATTTTTTCACCATTCAGCACCCTGATGGCAGTGAGGAAGAAGCAGTTGCAAAACCTGCTGGACCTACAGCTGATGCTTCAAAGTCTCCTCCCAGAGGGCAGCAGGAAGAACAGTTCACAGTGAGGGTGTGAGGGGTCATTGATAATGTTACAGACTTGGGACATGCAGAACTGGGATGATATGCCTTTAATGGAAAGAAGAGGAGCCCAGATTATCCTCTCTGCTTTTCTCACCACTCTTCTCCCCTTCTTCCAGTCTGAGGCGCTGCAGCCTCCTTACCACAAAGTGAAACAAATGGTCAGAACGCTCTCTATGGTGCTTCTATAGAAGGTGGTGAGGATGGGTGGGGGCAGGTGGGCTCTCCTCATCCGCCGCAGGAACTACAAGTGCTTCTGTGCTTTTGTCCTTTTGACCGGTGAGGTGGTGTTCACATTCCAGGTGAGGTTGTGATGAGTAGTGGCGCTCCGTTAGGCCAGTTCTTTCTGAAGTTGATGATGATATCCTTTGTTTTCTCAATGTTCAGGATCAGGTTGTTGTCTCTGCACCAGTCTGCCAGCTGTACCACCTCCTCTCTGTAGTCCATGTCGTTGTCGTCTCTGATGAGGCCCACCAATGTGGTGTTGTCTGAAAACTTCGCAATGTGATTGGTGGTGAACCTGGGGACGCAGTCCTGTGTTATCAGGGTGAACAGCAGGGTGCTCACGATGCAGCCTTGAGGGGAGCCTGTGCTTAGGGTGATGACATCAGAGATGTTCTGTCCAACCTGGACTGACGGAGGTCATGTTCCTGAAGAAGTCTAGCAGCCAATTACAGAGGGGTGTATTGAAGCCCAGACGTTCTAGTTTTCCTATCAGATGCTGTGGGATGATGGTGTTGAAAGCTGAACTGAAGTCCAGGAACAGACTCTGCACGTAGGTGTTCTTCTCCTCCAGGTATGCTAGGCTGGAAAAAGAATCCAAAGTAATGTCTAGGCAATATGTTGTTATTGCATGATAAATGAAGGCTTTGAAAACAGTAAAACCTGAGCATTTTTACTTTCCATCCAAGGTGTTTTAGCTCCTTCGCCCAGACCTAAAGTGATGGATTATTAGGGGAGTGGCAGCCTAGTGGTTGGGGCATTGCGCTTGGAGCCCAGAAGTTCTGAGTTAAAGCCGCACTCCCACAGACTGCCACTCTTGGTCCCTTAGCAAAGACCCTTAACCCCACTCTGCTCCCAGGTGCCGCACAGTAGCAGCCCACTGCTTCCCAAGGGGATGGGTTAAATGCAGACAGCTCATTCCGTTGCTCTGTACTTGTGACATTGTAATGACAATAAAAAAATACATAAATGAAATTTAAAAAGCTGGAAGCTGGACTGCTCACTCCTCTCTAGCTTCAAGCATCAGCTACAAACAGCTTTTCTATTCATACCAACCTCGCCTGAATAATCCAAGTCAAAATTACAATGCACACATTTATAGGTTCACATCCACATGGTCTGAAAAAATGCTTTTAAATGCTATTTATAATCAAAGGTCTACTTTGATTAGATATTATTAAGTTGGAACTTTTTTGTGGTTAGAAAACTTTCCAGAATTAAAGCCTTATCCAGCATGAAAGGAAAGCTCTTTGGGATTTTTTTTGCTTTAGATTTCTTTGTGGTTGCAGGCTAATATAGGTCCATGTAGTGTGAGGAAAGCTGCCACACAAGACCCCTCAATAATCCCTTTTCACAACCAATTAAATAAATACTGTAGGGAAATAATGGCTGTGTCCTCTCAGTGCTACGCAGAGAAGAGCACTTACTTGATGAGTCAGTAACTATGCTTTATATCTGGGGGTGTGTGTTTTTTTCTTTATTCATGGTGCAGGTAAAAATAACCATCTGCCAGCATCATTCTTGTTCACTAAAGCACTTTCCTATGTGTGGCTTATTTCAAGCAATCATTTTGTTTGACCATTTTTATTCAAGCTATTATTTTAAAGTCCAGTACAATGACCAAACAGAAGATAACCCTTTTTAGCCTGACTCTAAACCTCACAGGTAACAGTTAGTGTGAGTCTGCAACTCAGGGCTGGGGAACTAATGAGGTAGAAATATATGAAGCCTAAAACAACCCTTAGGAGACATTAAGGGAAACCAACACCATTTTATCTGAAGACATGGGGCACAATGGTTGAAAAATACAATAAATACAATCTGGGAATGCCACCTTAACTGTAATTGGTTAGACTGCGTGATGATTTAATTTGCATTGGATAGCTCAATTACTGGAGTTTATTAGAGGTCGTGTTTTTGGGCCTTCATCAAGCAAGGGGGTCATTCAGTGGAACTCTTTACAACAGCTAGTTTAAAAATGCAACATTTAAAGTCTAGTTTCATCCAGAATTGGACCACTTTGACTGCGTGGACACACACAAATCCTAGTGTCCACAGCAATAACATAAAACAAATATTTAAAGATCTTAATCATGTAGGCTTTAAAACCACTGAGAAAGATTCTTATCCCTGTCTGTCTCTGTTATATGATCTACTCTGTGAAAGCACAGAAATACTCACAGCATGATCAAGGTTAAGGAAAGAGAAAGACTTGTTGGTCAGTTTAACAGAATTACAAGCATTACACTACCCTCACAGAGGTGGCACAAATTTCAGTAAGAATTGGATGACTTGGCACATCAAACACTAGAGTGATTTTTTACTTTTCCCATAAATCTTTTAGAACATTGATTTTGTAACTTTGCTAAAGTATTTACATATGAAGAGATCATGTTTATATTGTAGTTACTCAGATGGGAGACAAAAAAATTACAGATCAGGACATTACTTCTAGCATTTGTATTCAAAGTATGAATAAACTTTTCTATTTCAATTTACACAAAGAAACAGTTTTCAAAAAACAACTTTGTTTCTTTGAAATTTATTTAAAAAAAACTTAAATGTCAAGTAATTTCAGTACATGAAAGCCATGAGCACATTTTCCTCTCTTCTCTGAGAGTAATGAGCCCTTTAGGCTCTGCAAAAAGCATGCTAACTGTCCAACCCCTGACCCAGGTCTGCAAGGTGCTCAGTTTTTCATTGTCACTCATCGTGGCAGAGGCCACTGGGGTCAGCAGTACCTGCCAAAGCCCAACTAACTCTTCAGCTGCTCACCACCCGGCACCTCACCCCCACCACCAGTACATGCCAGCTCTCAGCAGCTAAAGCCAATGTGTTTAAGGCAGACATAACTGAGAATGACACACATGCAAAACAACTGAACAAAGTAATCCTCACATAGATGAGTGTGTGCTCAAGTCTCTCATGGCATAAACATGCTTTAGAGCAGAGTGAGGTGGAAAAAAAAAAACGCCTTTAGAGAGGGTATCCATGGCAACGCCTATTGTCAGCATCCCTTCTGAGAAGCTGTGCAAGACACTTAGGTGAACTGGAGCAACAGCTCTGAAGTTCTGTGGCATTTCAAAGCTTCTCTGACCTGAACGGTCATTTGTTCTCAACTTGACTCTATAAAGAGCCAATTATGTCTGAGAGGTATTAACAAAAAACATAGAATGACTCATTTTGTTGCTACTGATGGATCTTCTTATCCTGCATGGCTGAACAGATGCTTCCTGCTTATCATCCTTGTGGTATTAAATTATAGATTTTGCTACAGTAACCTAAATAAAAACTTTATTAGTGCAGTGGTTTGTTCAGAAAAGTGAATAATTCAGGTGCCAAATCACAGAGAGCAATAGTCCCAGAAAGGTAATTGTACTTATAAAAAATATATATATATATATTTTTTTTTTTTTTTTTTTTTATATATATATATATATATATATATATATAACCAAAACCAAAATTGACTCATATTTATCAAAGT
>NW_015150872.1:556523-561002 GCF_000732505.1 Cyprinodon variegatus | reverse complement strand
AGTAACCTAAATAAAAACTTTATTAGTGCAGTGGTTTGTTCAGAAAAGTGAATAATTCAGGTGCCAAATCACAGAGAGCAATAGTCCCAGAAAGGTTTTTTACATTTTTCACCATTGCACAACATATATTTTTTTTTTTTTTTTTTTTTTGGTACCAATATTGTAACTTTGAGTATTGACCAAAACCAAAATTGACTCATATTTATCAAAGTGAATCTTTCATTTATGATTTTGTACCTTGTCATGGTTTTCTGAAGTTGTTTTAGCCACATACAGAACACTCAGGAAACAAGAGAAAGTTAATCAGTTTATTCACACAGAATGTGCACATTGCAAATTGTCTATGGGAGGAAGTGGCTAAGAGGAAGGTGTTGTACGAGCTTACATCCATCATGCACAACACCTCTCACTCTCTGCACCAGACTGTAGAGGAGCTATTTAATACACTGTGCAATAACTATATATATAAATACCATGCACCTTTTCCTCCTTTTGGGACCTTATTTTTGACCAGCCGATGTGACAAATTTCTCCACTGTGAGAACAATAAAATCTATCTTATTGGTTGTTTTTACAACCAATCTAGTTGGTTAAATCTACTTTGGTTAAACAATATAATGATTGGAATCAGAGCAGGCCACTGGTTTCAGTTGTAATATTAGTATTTTATTATATTGTTTTCTGAGGGCCCTGTCACACCTTATTTAGACCATGTATGCCCGACGTCCAAGAATCTCCTAAAACGGTAGCATACGCTAAATTTTCTGTTTTGTTTTTCAATTTTGGACGTATACATAGTGTATTCATAATGAGTCCAGAACTTATGTCCAACGACAGCCTAACTTATGCATAACACGGCAGTGTAAAGCGTATGCTCCTAACTTATACAAAATGTACCCATAACTTATCCAACCTATGACAGATTTTTTGTACGTCAGGTATATCTGTTCTAAATTGTCAAGGTGTGACAGGGGCTTTAGGAACAGATAATATTGCCTTCCAACGCAATGGTTGTTGGTTCAAGACCTGGCTTCGGATCTTGAAGGTTGCTATGCTACTCAACCAGTATTTTGGCCATTGTGACTATTTGTATTTGTTTGCCATTTTACTGATATAGATTGGCAAAAAATACTATGAAACTAAATTGGTTTGGTTAAGCATATAACTTCTAACCAGATTAAATCCAAAAACTCTGGAAAAAGTATTATTTTTTAATAAAAATGACTAACACTTTTGATTTTGCTCATCATGGCCCAATTTGCACAAGCACTTCCATTGTCTGCTTGAGCTTATTTTACAAAAATGATAGAAAAACAGTGTACCTTAAAATATTGTTCCCTTCTAAGACATTTTGCGCACAAGAATACCTTACAAAATATTTTTTTATACACACTTATTAACAGTTTCAAAGGAACTTAATTGGGGAAAGAGCAAGAAAAACAATTCCAAAAAAAAAATCCCAGATTGTGTTACCAACTGAAGTTATGAACTCAACATGATATGGTGACATCTTAACATGAAGCTTAAAGAACGTTGGGGATCGTTGCAGCAATTTGTTCAATGCCTCAAGAGGCTTCATCTCACCATCACCACTCAAAAGGTTTTTCAGGAGTTAGAACCTTGGGTACATTACTCTTAAGGAAGAGAACTGGTTAAAGAGGTTTCTAGGAAACAAATGTTAGGAACTCAGGAGGCAAGGAGTTACCACAAAGGTAAGTAACACTCTGGCACTGGAGAGCTTGCAGCAGCCTCCTTAAGTAGTCCACTGCTTGATGGGGAACAGGTGAAACCAATCAACCTGCCAACCTGCTTGAGGAGGACCTCTGGAGGAGAAGCTGAAAACTGGTTAAATGCAGGAGGAAACTCCCAGACCCCAACATAACTAAAGTAAGGCAATATTATTTATATAGCATATATCAGTGGAAAGATAATTTCAAGAGCATGAAAGAAATAATTAATTGCAGTTGCATTGAGACAACTCAAAATAAGAGAACACAAGAGATTCATTAAAATAAGACAATTCTAAAAAAAAACCAGATAAAATTATTAATAAAATTAGAAAGTTGGACTGATAACAGCTGTCTACGGGCGAGAGGCGGGGGAAAACCCTGGAGAGGTCGCCAGTCCATCACAGGGTAACGCAGAGACAAACAGAACAAAAAACCATTCACGCACACAATCACACCTAAGGAGAATTTAGAGAAGCCAAGTACCCGGAAAGAACCCACGCATGCTCAGGGAGAACATGCAAACTGGACTGATAACTAATTATACTTAAATGATACATTCAAAGGTCAATCTAATAAATTATGTCTTTAATCTTCATACTGAGAGCCTTAGTGAGGTAGTTAACGGTCCAGGCAGCTACTAGTTGTCTGTCCTGTCCAGTGCCTCCAGCTTCCACTTCAGCAGCTCTGGTCGAATGGTGTTGAAAGGGCAAGAAAAGTCAAAGACATTGACTCTCACTGCATTCCAGGGGGTCTCCAGGTGGGTGAGTGCCCGCTGCAGCAGGTAGATGATGGCGTCCTCCACTCCAATGTCAGGTCGATAAGTGAACTGCAGCAGGTCCAGGCTGGGGCTCACCACATTGCCCATAATGTAAAGCTGTGTGCCCTCTGCGTAGCTATGGCAAGGTCCAATGATACCAGCACTGTGGTTCAACCACAGTCTGCATGAATCAGGATGTCACTGAATATCTTAACAAGGGCAATCCCTTTACTGTGGTGTGCACAGATGCTTGACCCAAGATGTTGATTGCTTGCAAGAAAATTAGTCAACAACAATAGTTATGAGAGCAACTGACAAGCTAATCATTTACCAATGGGTAGCAAAGTTTAGATGGATAGCACTGTAGATTTTTTTATCAGCATGCTTATATTGAATATTTCAGCTGCAGGCAGGCATATTGCAATAAATGTTTTCTGACTGATAGCACATTACTTTTCAAAATAAATATGAATAGGACATCAATATCATTTTTTTTCAACAATTTATCTGTCATTTTAAAATTCTTATACTGAGGCAACTGCAGAGCAATTAATAATATAAAGCAAAAAAAAGTAACATGGGGGATGTCTGGCAACATCTATGTATTAATAAAACAAAACAAAAACAAAAAACAATCAGAAAAAAACTGTTTGGATTTCTGCTTTGGTGTTATAAAAAAAAATGAATCAGTTTTTCCAGAAAAGTCTCTCGAGTCCAGGAGTTTGTGGAGCATTAGGTTGTCTCCCGGGCTTATAGCCACAAAAATTTTAAACAAAGACACGAACACACCAGAAGTGAAAGGGTTAAAATTATTCCTTTCCAAGACATTAAAAGGGGTGCTGTTTTTTTTTACTTCTCCCCAAGTTACATTAATGGTCAAATTCTTACTGAACTGAATGCTCTAAGCATCCATCCATGGAAGGACCAGGGGTTTATAAGGTCTAAAACGGAAACCCAGCCATCCCTAACCCCACTGACATCATTTCTGTGGGATTACAAGCAGCCCAGAAGGAATACATTGTTCCTCCAATATAAACTGTGTCTGCCCAAAGGTCTTCTTCCAGTGGGATATGCAGTGGGGAGATCCTTAAGAGGCATCCTGATGAAACGCCTGCGGTGGGGAAAAATTATTTTCCCTTCTATTCCTCTTTTCCTCTATTTTAAAACCTGAATTCAAACAAAAGTATTCACTAAGGCTTAACACCTGCTGGTCAAGGCTTGGCCCTAAACCGGGATGTCAAACTGGCTCCAGAAAGGGCCATGTGGCTGCAGGTTTTCTTTCCAACCCTGCAATAGTACACCAGACTCCATTCATCTCATCAAGTCATCATGTTAAGACTGGACTCACTTGATGGGATGACTGGAGTCTGGTGTGCTATTGCTGGGTTGGAAAGAAAACCTGCAGCCACACGGCCCTTTCTGGATCCAGTTTGACACCCCTGGCCTAAAGGCTTATCTTACTGTCACCTGAGAAGATGTTTTTTAGTGTGAGATGTTTTGGAAACTGAGCCAGACCCCTTTTAGGTTCAAGGTTATTCCGCATCCCTCTCTTTGTTCCAAACAGTCTGTATCTTGTTTTGGTATAGCTGCAAGTTAATCTCTCCCATTTGTTTAGTAGTTTTAGTGTTAAGTAGTCAGTACAATCCTGTCTGACCAGAATGGACAGAACATTGGCAAAAACGATATCTGCTCTTTGCAAGGGTTTATACTGTACATGCTAATTAAATGAAGACCACAATCGTGTTCTTCTTGAATAAGACAAATTTGTTTTTTGTCAATAACGATGCCTAAACCACCTCAGTAAACTGCTTCGATCTAGAGGATCAGTGCCTTAACTAACAAAATCCTTTCTGCTGACCCAACAAGAGTAGCCCAGTAAACTAGCCCCACCCGCCATCAGCCAAAATCCTTTTTGTCTGCGAGTTTGGTTTAGATTTTCACCACCGTTTAGCCCCTAAATCTGGCGGGCCAATCACAACACAAAGATGTGTT
>NW_015150872.1:545663-555931 GCF_000732505.1 Cyprinodon variegatus | reverse complement strand
AACAATCTTCTGATATCTCATTCATTGGGGCCAGACAAAATTACACATTTAATCTCACATTTATCAGGCTACCAACACGAGCACTCTATATTACTATACACTGTAAATAGGGCACCTAATGCCTAATATTCATCCATCCATCCATCTTCTAACACTTAGTCCCAAGTGGGGCCACGAAGGGTGCTGGTGCTTATCTCCAGCTGTCAATGGGCGAGAGGCGGGGGAAAAACCCTGGACAGGTTGCCAGTCAATCGCAGGGCAACACAGAGACAAACAGGACAAACAACCAATCACGCACGCACTCACACCTAAGGAGAATTTAAAGAAGCCAATTAACCTAACAGTCATGTTTTTGCACTGTGGGAGGAAGCGGAGAGAACCCACGCATGCTCAGGAAGAACTTGCAAACTCCATGTAGAAAGAACCCGGGCTGGGAATCGAACTCAGGACCTTCTTGCTGCAAGGCAGCAGTACTACCCACTGTGCGCCTAGAAGTCCTAATTATAATAATCATTAAAACTATATTTTGAATCTTAAAATGTTTAACGTTATTAGAAAGTAAAAAATAATGTCCCAAATGGTATTTTGCTTCACGATTACCTGACAAATCCTCTTGAATATTCTATTTGAAGCAGCACCCCCTCCCTGTCCTGGAAAAGACTATAGCAGTGTTCGGAACTGTGAACTGTGAATAGAACCTAGCTTGATGTGCAGTGCACCTACAGTATTGGGTAAACAAGGCCCCCACTTTATCTTATCAATAAGCAGTCATAAAGGGCAGAGCATTGTCATTTCCACTTAAGAGTTTGATGAAGTGCGTTTTTGTAGTAGCTAATCTGCAAAGAGACAGCATCTGTTCTTTTTTTTTTTATTAATCTCTAAGTTTAAAAAAAAATGATATTCGTAAATCATATATGGGTATAAAATTGGTATATTTGTACATCCAATGCTTAAATGAATAATGTATATACAAAAAAATTCAGATGAGTAATTGTAGAATTTTCAATGTATTTGCGATAAATCATGAATTACATCTGGACACTGATGTAATTAATTGCAATTAAATACAGTTAACTGACAGACTTACTGCAAGGTAACATAAGGTATTATGGCATCACACCTCATTGCAGGCCATTTCAGTATCTGTTACATGAAAGGCTGCATTAAGAGAGCTCTTCACCCCATTTGTTCCAAGACCCAAGCACTTGCCAACTTCCTTATTTTACATTATTGTTTTATCTCTCATGATCCACGTCTGCTGAACAAAGGTGAATATTGGCTTGTAGAAAGGACCAATAAACTTACTTAGTTCTTTCTTCACTAAAAGAAACTTTAGCAGACACCATATTACTGCAATTAAGATTCTAATCTATCTGTTTTGCTCCATCACTCACAAGTGATGTGGAATAAAGTGTCTACCTTTATCCAGTTGAGAACCACAGACGCAAACATAGAAAAGCTGACTGTTATCCCTCCCACTTCACACTTGGTTTCTTCATAAAACCACTGCTGAATAATCAAATTATTAATAAAAATGTATCCATAAACACATCAAATGACAGTAGAATACTTATACAAGCTGTTATACATTGATGCTCTTAAGGATCATACTTGCATTACGATTTAGTACACTGTTGTTGTAAAGAGGGAGGACTAAAGTCTCCCTCTAAAGTTTTAAAAGGAAGCACCTGCAGGATAGAATTTAATGATTTGTTTTTTTCCCCCCCTTCTTCTTTTTAGGTGAGATTCAGCTGCTGCAAATCTGTTTTACTAAGCATCAACATATTCCACTCTCATTTGTCAGCTCGTGATAGAATGATAAATTGTCTTACAAGAAAAAGAGTAAAGCAAAAATCAAAGGAGTTCATCCTACTGGGTCTGCAGTTTAGATGCTGCAGGACAAAAACACCTCCCCTTTGACAACAGATCGGTCCCCATTTAAGACTGATCCTTGTCACCTGCAGCACAACATGTTAACATTGATGTGCATAATAAGAGCTGTAGTACCCCAGTTTGTTTCTCTGCTGTAGGAATTAAAGCAGGCTGATTAGCAGGCAGATGGCCAAACAAACAGGCAGGCAGTCGTGATGGAGATTAGATTAACATGAGGGTCGAATTGCATTTGTGAAACCAGACAAAGAACATAAGGCAAAATCAAGTGGGATCCAGATGATTGCTGTTTCTTAGCAACAATGGTACACAAAGAAAACTGCTTTTTTTTTTTCTTTTGGATTCTGGTTCAAGAATATACTAAATAAAATTATAAGTAGAGCTCAATCATTTTGAAAATCTCTATTATTGATTATCAGGCGTTATTTTGTTTTAACAGTTGTGCAAAACAATGCAGTTAGGCCTATTAATTTTCATTCTGTCACTTCCTGTCTAGTATCTATTATGTTCCTTGTTCCTCTTCATGTCAGGCTGAAGGAAACACAGATGTTCTTGTATGAAGGCCAATTACCCCAGTGTCTGCATGCTGCTAATTGTTACCTTGGTCTGAGTTTCCTCTGTGTGCCTAAAGACAATCCAAAAGCTTGCATGTAATTAAATATTGAGTGAAAATGCTCTCTGCTCTGCACAGACTTTTTGCAGCTTTCTATACTTAATGTTGCAGATTTTTTTTATCTCATGCCTCTGTAAGTAGTCTTGCTTTTGCGGAAGATTATTATTATTTTTTTTTTTTACTATGACATTAATATAATATAACTGATACTCTCATCTAATAACCTGCCAATAAATACATTTCTCTAGACAATCTTATAATAGAACAAATGTATAGTAACAGCATTTCTTTTTGGAAAAAAAAAAATTAAAAAATGTGATTACTCTCTATACCAGCCAGGCTAGTGCATATTTTTTTTTGCAATAAAAGCTTCTTTAGTTTTGTTAGGATAATTATCAATGATGATGTGTGAGTTTATTACACTTAATATTAGCTGCCTGTTGCGCATGTTAGAATTAATATTTTCCACAATAGTTTATCTAATTAAGACAGCATCTCTGTCCGGATATAGAGTTATAATCTTCATTATGTACGTAGCAAAGATTTGGAAATGGAATGAGAGCGGCGTCTTTCAGCTAAGAACAAAGTGTAATATCTTTATAAGGCTGGAGCCATGGATGTCTCCTCATCTGCTAACGTATGATGTAATGATGTGGCAGACTGGAGATGTATAAAATTCCTCTTTAACTGTTAATGGGGGCCACTTCCCGAGAAATGAGCCTGGGGGTTAGCAGCTGCCTTCTATAACCCTAAGCAACTTCTCTGATTTGAGTAAGATTACAATTTCTATCAGAATCTGTTGTCATGTCTCATGGTTGTTTATTACATAAACATTATGAAGTGTTATTTAAAGAGTTTGTCCCGAGTGATGTCTTTTCAGGAAAAAGAACCGGAGAGATAGAGTCTCAAGGTGCATACACAGAGCCTATCTTCAACGGTTTCATACCAGACTTTTGTTTTATTTTTTTTATTTTTTTTTTACAGAGTCCTGAAAAACTTTGGTTAGTTTCATACCAGACTTTTATGCAATGTGAACTTACAAATAGTTATCTGATCCCCACAAAAGGAAACATAACCTTTAATGTGTTGTAAAGATAGAAGCAAATCTTGTCAGACATTGGACTCAGATGTTAGCTTACAAAAATCACAATATAGTTAATAGTTCAAAGAAATGTATTTAGCATGATAAAAGCTTATATGTTTATTTTACTGTGCAACACATCTATATAATAGAAATGCTTCTATTATATAGATAAAATCAAATGGATTTGACTGGATCAGGTGATTTAAACAAAGTTGTCTAATTTTTATAAGAAGGGATTACTCATTTTAGATCTAAAACTTGGAAGGCTTTTGCAGTTTTGCTTTATTAAAAGAAAAGCATCTGATTTGCAAATGCAATTAAGTATTGAAGCTGTGCCAAAAAATGTACAAATAAATCTGATATATCCACAGTGATACGATTCTGTCTTCAAAATGTCAGAGTTGGTGGATGTGGTTGTGGACCCAAACGCAGAGTAGAAGGAGGGCAAAATGAGCTTTTGCTGATTTAATGAAACTGGAAAAGGCAATAGAAGCAAAATCCAAGAAAAAATACAGGAAACCAAAAATACAGGAGATACCAGGCGAGAACAAACATGTGGAGAAAAGTAACAACAAGAAACCAGCACTGAGGAAACGCACAAGAGGAGTATAAATGGATGATTGAATAAAGACGGCCAATCAGCTGACAAGGAGCAGGTGTGGATGGAAGCAACCAGAAATAACACAAGAAATTCAACACTTTCAGAAAACTACAGACATATAATCACAGTGAAACTAAAAACTGAAAAACAAATCTAAACAAAGGGCAGAACCATTACATGAAATCACTATGTGTATTTAACAAGTGGAAAGATGTGCTTATATTCATTGGAAAGTAAAAGAGATGTTTTTGAAAATAAAATTTGTCCCCATCTGCACTGGCCATGTAGGATGGTTGGACAAAATTTGTATCATTATCGAACTGCAGGCCAGGGGCTGCAAATGCTTCCCAGGTTGAAATTTTGACACACTAGCTCTGTGAGCTATAATGTTAGAATAGCACTGCTGATTGTGACGTGATACGACATGTGCACAAAGATCAGAGCTGCTTTATGAAGAACAGCTGATATTAAAGTTCCTCCTATCTCAGAAACCATGATATGAGACTATTGTTTCAAGTCAGCACAGGAAGAGCTTTTACAACTATTCAGATTAATCAGACTATCAGAGAAAACTTCAGTTTGCTCTTTGGACTTTTTATTCTTTTGGAATGTCGTAGATCAGGAAGAAGTTCCTGAGTTTAAATCTCAGCTTCCTCCCACTCTCCAAAAACATGACAGTTAGGTTCACCAGTCTTTCTAAATTGCCCTTAGGTTCAGGTATGTGCTCAGTTCTACCTTGTGTGCCCGGTTCTCCATCCTATGTGCCTCCGTGTTGCTCTTTGTCAGCTTCTCACTTAATGACTTAATGGATTGATAAGAGAATTGCAGACATGTATTAAACATAATTTATTCAAATTAACAGCATCCAGAAGAGATGGCAATGTAAACTGTTTATTTTCTGCCTCGTTTGTCTGTTCTGTTAACTACAGTAACTCATAGATTGTGAGTTAAACTCACATATTGTGGGTTAATGTAGGTTCTCTGAGGTGTTACTGCGGTTTCCCCTGCATCCTGTATGATTCCCAGAGCTCAAGCTGTGTGAAGAGAGGTTGGGGAGGTGGGGTTTTGTTGGGCTTTAAAGGAATGATTAGCCTTCTCACTCATTTTTCCCAGAGCTACTGGAGTGGAATAATTGGATAGCATGTACAAATCTGAGCTCTTTTCACTGTGAGAGGATAGAGTGATGAATGATAAAGAGAAAAAAATTAAGCAAAAGAAAGAATGGGACTTACTTCCTGTGGATGGCTCTGAGCCCTGCACAGCAGCGATCACATTATTTACTGCTGAGGGTTTAATGCATTGTTGAGTAATGAGCAGGCAACTGATGGTCTGTGATGTGAAGCTCACTTATTCACTCACTGGGCTGTTTTCCAGGACTGTAGACCCTCTGGGTTGAAACAAAGCCTGCGCCGCCTTCTAATTTAGCCACTTCACTCTTTCTGCATTTTGGTGCATTACATGCATGCTAATTAAAACACATGACAAATACAAGCATCTTTACATGGTCGGGTGAAATACCATTTTATTTTTCATACTATATTATTCTATGAATGGAAATGAAACAGACCCTCAAAGCTGTTTTTATGGTGACACCTCACCTTGTTGTTAAAGGAACTGCTCCAGCTTCTGAGAAAGAAAAGCTAAGTTTACAGTGACACATGGTGGTCACTACAAGACACAACAGCATGTTCAATTTCTAGGCCTTCTGATTGGTTCAGGTCACAGAGGCTTAGTTACTGTAAATATATTTTGCCTGTTACTGAAGACTACCTCTGTTTGCAGAACCCTTCTGAGGCAAGGGTTATAAATGATCTAGGATCCAGAGTGTCAGCAACCTTCCCAATACCTTTAAATTTAGGGGACGCTGCAGCAGTAATAACATATGTACAGAGAAAAAGAGAAAAGTCCCCTTTTTCCTGGTTTTACTTAAAATGTTAAAGGGAAGTCAAACAGCTTTGATGCAGAAGACCAGGTGACTTTACTTTGAGGTCAATCACACCATGGAGGAAACCGACAGGCTCTTGTAATTGAGATCTTCTACTTTTACTTACTTCTTTGCTTTAATCAAATGAGATGAACAGTAAAGGTGAAAAATAAGATGAATTGATGAACACAACCCTTTGCATTTTAGCCAATGTCTGTCCTCAAATCAAAATATGAACCTACACCATGCTGTGAAGTTATCAAACTATATTTCTTAAAACAATTCTTTTTGGCATGGCTAAACATTGAATTGTATGTCTTGCCAAAAAAAATCATAAATAGGTATAGTAACATAGACTGCAAGATTACAAAATACCTACACATCTCCAGAAATGCGGGAGCAAATTATAGATTTTGACAGTGGCTTAGGACTGCACCATGTTCAATACAAAAATAAAGCCATATTACTATTTTATCATTATCATAAAATATAATCCAATTCTCTTTTTAATTATCCATCCAACATATACCAGTGATATATAATTTTCGTATGAAGATTTTGAAGAATTACAGGGCACTGAAATGTCTTTTCCCTTTTAAAACAACCAACTAGTGAGTCTAGCTTTTCAACTTCAAAGAAATTAAAATAAATGAATTTGTAAATATATATATATATATATATATATATATATATATATATATATATATATATATATATATATATGAGAGGGAGAGGCTACTATAAAGGGTGAAGGGATAAAATGGATAAATAAATTACATAATGAAATAGAAGAAAAAAATCACTATAGAACACAAAAATTCAACTTTAAATAAATTATTTCACCCATAAATAATTTAATTGAAAACTTTTTCATTTATTACATTACTATATTATTGTACCAATAAATTGTGAAATGCTCAACTAAATGTATAATTAGTTTATTTAGTACATCATTAAATACTGGACTATTTCATAATGAAATGTACAATTAAATGATACAATTTTTGATTAAAAGATAAAATAATTGTATTTTATTATTATACATTTATTTTAATATAAATGTAATCATTTCATCCATTCAACTCAGTGGGCAGATTAGGGCAGCTTCTGTAGAGATGCTGGCATCTGTTAGGTTGTTTTACACTAGAACAAGACAACCTATGACTAGTTTGCTATGACACTGAGGTCAATATTTTACTGAAACTTGCAGACATAACTCCAAATGTACCAGTAATGTTGCAATTGATTTATCATAAACTTTGGGTGAGCAAATATCTATGATGTGTCCACAAGAGAGCATTAGCTGGTCAGTCGTTAGCCTAAAACCTAATGAAGTATGCAACAGAAATCTAAATATACAGGAATACTAAGGATGAAGTAAATATAGGGATGAAATAAAGAAAGTACACTAACAGAATAAACGAATAAATAACGAGGAAAAAAAAAGAAACGAAATTAACTAAAAAATGACCACACTCAAGGGTAATGACAAGATACTTTGAAGAAATCTATCCTTCTGGGTAAGCAAAGAGCAACAACATTGGGCTGCCTATACTTTATATGAATTAAGTTTATACTAGCTGCAACAGATGTAGATAAAAACACAGAGTAAATATGTCAGAGTGGGTATACTATGTCCTC
This sequence comes from Cyprinodon variegatus, assembly GCF_000732505.1. Taxonomy (NCBI): domain Eukaryota; kingdom Metazoa; phylum Chordata; class Actinopteri; order Cyprinodontiformes; family Cyprinodontidae; genus Cyprinodon; species Cyprinodon variegatus. The sequence goes on along the minus strand of NW_015150872.1, from coordinate 548,178 downwards.
CAGCAGATTGCACAACTTCATTGGTACTCCTACAACTTTAAATGTTAATAACAATCATATGCTTGAGGAGCAATCAAAATACCCCATGGACTTTTAATGTAATTAGTTATTTTTCCCAGCAAAATCAAAAGATCTTTTAATGTGCTTTTTGTTTTTCGCATCCTTTTTGATTCCTGTCAGTGGTGTCTCTCCTGGATGCGCAAATGAAACGAAGACAGACGTTGCAGGACGTCTTCTAGGACTGCAGGCGGAGCTAAAACACAAAGTCTGAGAAGAAATTGATTTAATATTTGGAGCAATTCAGTTAAACATCAGACTCCACATAACTGCCACCTATTTTTAACATTTTTGATTGTTAAAATTAAACTAGAAATAGCATTGCATTTTAGTAGATTAGAATCCATATATAACTAAGGTATTTTGAAATTAGAGCTACAGTAATAGATAGAAAAAATATATTTTTTTTTATACATACATTAGCTAATGACAGAAAATCATTTTCACTTACCTAATGTGAAAGTTTTTATCGTCATGGCCGTTCTCAGAGCCGGGACCCAAACAAACACCTTCCTGCTCCAGTAGCTTCTGACAGTACAAAACATCAGCTTGCATTCCTAACACCTATTCAATTAAAAAAAACACATTTTACTATCACTAAAGGTTTAGAGAGGTCGGATCTATCATGTTTGCCTTTGTCATTATATTCCAAAGTTTTCTTAGGTTAAAACTTACCTCAGCCTGCTGTATGAATTCAACAGGTAACTGCAGACTAGGATAAAGGAATACTCCTCCCATCACCGGTTGGCAGCTCATCCCTGCTATGTTGTTGAGAAACTCGCATCCTCGCCGAGCATTCTGGGAGATAATCTCTGCTCTCTGGAGAACCTCCTTGAAGAATAAAAAGAGAAGTCAGAAAAGTATGAAAAAAACTTTTTGAGATGCATTGTTTTTATTTAAAAATTTATTTTGTTGTTGTTTTCACATCTATACAGGATGACATAATTTTATTTATAGGTGCCATGGCTGAACATATAGAGGGAGTATAAAGACATTTTCTTTAATGTTCTAGTTTCTTCTTACTTATTTTTTATCTCTTATTGTGAGCCGCGTAAACATGGTTGTTTTTTCTTGTGATGCTCATCATTATAATCTGATATTCTCAGCATTACCCTTGCTAGCTCCTTGCCTAAAAACATATTTTTGATGATTAAAGAGATTAAAAATTCCTGAGCTACATGTATTACATCACAGCTGTGTTTAGTGAAGTTGGGTAAAGTGTTCATACTCTACTGGAACACTTTACCTAAAATGTCTAAGTTTTAATATTCAGCTGTTGGTTTGGGGTAAAGCGAAAAGCTACAACTTGAATTAATACAACCATCAATTATGCAAAATTGATGGGGGTTTTTTTCATAAGAGACATTTATCAAGACATTTTAGATTTACACAAACTATTGTGGGAATAACAAGAAAGAAGAATATTCACGTTTTCCAAATGGCCGTCATGATAGAGATGAGATTTTCCACACACATTTTAAAATAATGTTTACTTGTTCCTTTTTTGGGGTTTGTTTTTTTTGGTGTCAGGGTTTTTCAGTATATATTCTCCCTACCTGAGAGTACACTTCATGTGAATCATCTCCAGGTGATGGTGGATTAACCATGATTTCCAATGCCAGCTGTGGTAAAACTGGAGGGCTGTAAGGAGCCTGCATACTCATTAGAAAGCTTTTGACCAGTGGGTCCATGTTGATGACCTCCATATAGCCTCCTCTCAGACCACACCTAAACAGGGCAAGTAAAATTCAGATATTCTACGTCAATATAAATAAAATGAGATACATGCTGTAAGCTTTGTAGAAAGCCATATAATTTTCTCTTTGGACCTGATACCATAATCAGAAAGATGGATACAGAACTATTGCCCAATAATTTTTATATCCATCAAATTCCCAGACTCTTCTCAACCACACTGTTTCAGTAAGTCCATCTTTAAACTGAGAGTTATAGGTTGATTTAAGGTGAAAGTAAATATTACGCTAAAGAGCAGCATTTTTTGCAGCATAAATTGGTGTGAAATAAGATGCAATTTACTGAAAGCCTATTTCCAAACCAGTTTGTAAAATCCTGTCTCTGTTGTTTTACATTCTGAATACTAACATGATTAAAGAACACTCCAACACATAGGGCTTTTTATTGGGGGTAAATAAAATAAAAACTACAAACAGCTTTGACTGAGCTGTTGTTTTTATTCAACATTCCTCTAAAGAAGAAGATCACAGTTATCTATAATTTCCCCCATTTTATGAAGAACAGCTTCATAAAATTAACAGCTTATTGAGCTTTTTTTTAAAGTAACTTGCTCTACCACCCCACAAATGATTGCAGAATAGATCACAGTCCCCACAACAGACTTGTGCATAAATATGCATAATCTCGCTGCCAGAGATGGGAAGTAATGAAGTACAAATACTTCGTTACTGTACTCAAGTAGATTTTTTTGATATTTTTACTT
>NW_015150872.1:522157-545264 GCF_000732505.1 Cyprinodon variegatus | reverse complement strand
CTTTGTTACTTTTACTTGAGTAAAGAAGTTTAATCAGTACTTCCACTTTTACCAGAGTATTTTTTAACACAAGTATCTGTTCTTTTACTCAAGAAAAGAAAGTGAGAACTTTTGCCATCTCTGCTCGCTGCAAACACTGAAGGGCCTAATCTTCCTTAGGAAGTACAGACTGTTCTGTCTCTTCATGTAAACAGATGCACAGCTGCATATCTAGTTGAATCTGTTGTGCAGGTAAAAACCAAGGTATCTATAAACTGGAATCACAGTCTAACAATATTTTAAAAGCTAAATGACTGCAGAATGAGATAATTGTTTCAGGAAATACTGTGAAATGTTTCTTTACGATGACACTTCAAAAACATCATTTTTGGATCTTGTCAAGTTCTTATCAGCTATCTCTGAGCAAAACATTATATATCAAAGGCTGGTTATCACTATTATCACTTTAGAATAAAATCATTCCTCTTCCTTAAAAAGCTTTGGTTACTCACTCTCCCAGGATGCCATTGGATATTGAGTGGAACGACACCATCTCTACTTTGTCTGAGTATTTAGGTCCCATGTCAAAAAGGACCTTTTTGTAAGAAAGAAACTTTTGCTCCTGTCCAAACACACTGTCCTGGTACACCTAAAAGGAGGTGAAAAGGTAAGAGAAAATTACAATTTCTAACAGTAAAACAAATAAAATCTATTATTTACCACTTTATAATGTACTTACCTCTTCAACTAAAAGAAGGAGCTGCTCTGATGCAGCAAACCGAATCACTCCTTCTATAGTTTTAAGGTCTTGTACATGACCTAACAGAACACAAGATATTTTTTTATTTGTCTTTGAGTAAAATATGAATAGTAAAAAAAAAATACAAAAACATGTGCACGACATAAGAACAGAATGAAAACATACATAAAAAAATTAAGATTAAATATCTAAATTAGGATTGAACTTTAAAATGAAGTTCACATTTAGAAAAAGTGTCATATAAATGTTCTTTGTTGATGAGCGTCATGTTTTTGGGGTATGTAGCCTTCTTTGCTTGCTCCACAGAATACCAGGACTCTATCACAGAGTTCCTTAATTCCAGCCCTGGAGGTCCCCAGTAAAACACCGTTTAGATATGTCTCTGCTTCAATGCATCCGGGTCAAATAATCAGCTCATTAGCAGGAGTCTGGAGAACCTGACTACATACATATATCCACCTTCTGCACACTTTCTTCACCACTCAGAGGAGCCTGATCAGTGGGAGATTGCTCCTCCCAAATGCAGGACTAACAGACTGCTGAGCACAAGCCAACAAGCAGCACAACTCCTCACTTGGTGAAAGGAAGAGGTGTTAGGAAGAGGGACAAGGGTCAGCAACCCCCTCCTTAGATATCTTATGTAAAACATTACCTATTGTCACTCGTGCAATATTCTACTCTCTCACTGTGCAAGAAGACATGCCAATACTGTGTAGCCTGTGTAATTTTTTACTTATTTATAATTCAGTACATCTCTGCACTACAAGTGCAATAATCCAAGTCAACTAGTGTTTAATCTGTATATTTTTTACTTATTTATATAGTCAGTACATTTCTGCAGTGCAAGTGCAATAATCCAAGTTAACTTCTGTGTAGTCTTTCCTTAGCTCTCTACTGTGCAGATAGTTTCATATCTAAAGGAAACATATTGGACATTACAACTCTTTAATGTTTGTTTTTTTTTGTCCTATATACACTCTTTTTATATTGTATGTTGTACTTTTATCTTTAATGCACCCTGCATTAACTCTGCCCTTTGTACTCTATATAAGCTACTGGAACCAGAATTTCTCTGAAGGAGTAATCTCGAGGGATAAATAAAGTTGAGTCTAAGTCTACTGAGGAGGTAATTCGGCCATTTGATCTGATCTGAAAGGATTGGAGCTGGAATTAAGGAACCAGTCTTAAATCGGAGGATCAGATTTTAGTCTGAATGACCTCTGCCTAGGTCACTCCAAAATCTTCATATAAACTTATATCAAAAGAAAAATGTTGGTAACATTAAAATTACTTTTAAAATCTGCAGGGGGTTTCAACTAAAAAAAAAAATACTTTGGATCAACTTAAAGAATTACTGTAATTTGTTACATTTAAATATAGTACTTTTTCTCCAAAGAAATTTACGAGCTGGGTGAAAATATATTTATTAAAAATGTTTTTTTGTTTGTTTTTTTTTTTACCTTTAGACAAAGAAAGAAACTGCATTCATACAAAGTAGGACTATAACTTATAACATAACATAAACAAGTTTTATGCTTTGTTATAACTTAAAATTTTAACTTGGAAACAACAACAATACAAAAAGTATTAATTTACTTTTTAATAAAGATGTGAAAAAAAAATCTAACTTCCAGCAATATTTATTGACAACAGCCTTTAGTTTTCAACATTGCATTAATCAATAGTTTTATCTTTTAATTGTTTATTTAACAAGCTAATGAACCTGTAACGCCTCAGAGTTCATAGAAAATTGTTTTATTGTATGATATCTGAGACATTTCAATTAATACCTGTAACGTTTTCCCCTCATAAACATTTCTGTGCTAAAACTGAATAGACCGTATTAGTTGTAACGTAAACCTTGCACATGGTGTTGCAGTGGTAGCCATACTTATTTTTTAATTAGGTCGGGTAATGAGGTCATTTTCACATGAGTTACCACATGTGAAAGGCTAAACCGCTGGGGAAATTATTACCTTTTGACTTGAAGCAGATATTTACTTGGAAACTCGATTTTTTTCCCCCCATGATTTCTAATTCCAGGTAATGTGAAGTTATTGGATCAATCCACAAATATCTTTTTTTTTTTTTTTTATGCGGAACAACATCAGATTTTAAGTTGACCTATTGAAATGGAGATTTCACTTCTTTCAGTGTTTAATTGTGTATTATTGATGGTCTCTGTGCTTCATACCTGTGGGGTTTCCAGGGTTACTTATGTAAATAGCTCTGGGCTCACAATGCCCCTTGGCGGCCCTCAGAGCTCGTTGCAGCTCTTCCAGCTCTAAGGCCCAACCTTGCTCCTCCAGCAGCTGGTATGGTATCAGTTTGATGGCAGCCTCATCCAGCAGCATGGGCAGGGTGTGTGGACATGGCAAGGGGGTCAGCACACCTGCCTGAGTGGGCCCCTGTCCACTAGACATCAAGTGTAGAACCAACTAAAAGTAATGAAAAATAATAGACCGAAACATTGGATGTTGTATCATAACATTTGATTTTCCAGCTATAACTGTCATACCATTAAGGTTGTCTGTGAACCGCTGGAGAAGATGATGTCCTCTGGATCTGAAGCCACACCGCCATCTCTCCTTGTGATAAACTCTGCAATGCTTCTCTGGATTTGAGGTATCCCACAGGAAGAGGCAGAGTATGAGCCTGTCATGGGTAATTAGATTAGCTTTTAGAGCAGAAACTGCCAGACATTAATGATATAAGTCTGTTTCACCTTACCAACGCTGCCTCCATTACAGACACCCAGCAGCTTCTGCGCCCTCTGGCGAACATCTGAAGGAAAACTGTTGTCCTTAAGAAGCTCAGGGTACAAACAAGCTGCCAAGACCTTGGTGAAGCAAATAGATGGCAGTAACAGGGATGAATGTTTAGGGATGATCTGAATGAAACTGAGAAAAAGGTGCAAACAAAATGTTTGGGACCAACCTGGCGAGCAAACGAGAGTGGGCGCATCCCTGTCCTATGGGGATCTCCTGAGCTGACATCAATCACCCTCTGAAAAGGTTTCTGCTCACCCTAAGAAACATGTCAAAGTTTACGAACTTTATGGAAGTGCATTAGGTGCTTCCTAGCATCTAGCTACCTGCGTCCAGCTGGATAAAGTTAGTATGAAGGAAATGCATGAAAGGAAATCGATTATTTGAACTTGCTCAGCCCAACAATTCAACAAAAACCACAATCCAAAGCATTGTGTCTGTATGTAACCCACTTGTCTTTAAGCTCTCGTGAAAATCTGGTTTAGTTTTAGGTTGTTAATCAAGATTTATCTGTAAGTAAAGCTGGATAGTCTTTAGACTATAAACTAATAATATTAATATCTTTATCGCTGCGTTCAAGGCAGCATATTTTTATGAGCAGAATTTAAAGTAACCTGTGAACTGAAAAGGCTTGTAGCTAATCAAAATGTCTACAGCTGCATCAAATACGTTTTTTCTTCAAGTTTTTTATATATGTTCAAAAGGCTAAAAAAAATTTCAATAATTTTATAAATGAATTAGATTTAATATTTACCATTTGACAGCAGGTATATATAATATTATATTGTGCATGAACAATATTGCAATGCTTAGAATATTTGAATCACTAATAAGGCTAAGTTTCAGTTATTGTTCCTTTTAATGTTTTTTAAGAACTCTAAATCTCTGAAAACAGAACCACGCCAGGAAAGATGAAAACTTGTACAGCCTGAATCCAAAGGACTAAAAACAAATACGAATCAACTCTGCAAACATTTAAAATTAAATAATCCTTCAATTGAGTTCTTTATCCTTTAAGCTAGAGGCTCAAATAACTCAGTTTAATATCAAAATACCAAAGAACAAGATGAGACATTTAAAAGTTATAGAAGTTGGCATCTATGGAGATCAGAAACCTAAATAAATCATACAAATTGATGAACAGTGTTTGCTACCATTATGGCCACAATAGTAACAGGATTGTGAGTTTTACTGCACTGACTTTTCTCCTCCTGTTAAACATGAACCTTTAAAATGGTGGTTTAATGTAATTAAAGTTTAACCAAGAGGGTGCCAGACAAAGTTTCAGTTTAACTTTAAGGACTCTGTATAAACCTCTGCCGATGAATAATACAACACAGATATTTTATTTTTCCTTTAGATGCCTACACAGTTTAAAGGACTGCCCTGTATTATTTGTGATAACATTTGCCAAAGGCTAAGTGGGGATTTTTTTATTGCTCAGCGAACGATTAAGTCGGGATTAGAACTGCAAACACGAGGGATCGTTTGAACCTGTTGATGGTGCTTAGATGACTCACCTTTGCAATCTGTTGAGTGATCTGTGCAGCGAGACCCTGCAGGTTCACAATGTTTCTGATCCCACGGACCTTCGGGTTTACCTGCTGCATAGAGCTCATCTTTGTTCAACTTACTAAAGGAAGACTAAATGCCCAGCTAGACAGGAAGGAGGCGGGTGTTAAAGAAGGCAGAACCAGTTGTTTATGCTGAGTTTTTTTTTTTTTTTTTTTTTGACAATTCAATGATTAAAACACAGATGTGTTGTTTTTGGTTTCTTACCTTTTGTTTTTATTAAACTTTTAGGAGTTAAGGCCTGAATTAAAAAAAAACAACAACAATGTATTTGATGATTTATCATTTTCATCAGTAGATGTTTTGCTTTGATTTCTCTTAGCAAACACATAACTCATGAGGCATTTGGATTGCTTTGCTGCGATGAATGTGGATCCATAGCAAAGTCATGGTCATCAGGAAGGTGGAGGAGCTGGACAGGTATGATCGATCACCACAAGCTACCCAAAATACCTCATTTATCTGACAGCAGTGACAGTGATGGAATAACTCAAAGCATTCCTGATCATTCCCAAATTAATTCTATATACATGTTATATTTATTGCACATAAACAAATACATATTGGAAATTTTATTTTAATTTTAATGACAGTTACACTTGTTACACTTAGGAGACCTGTATAAGACCATTCACAATTATTGCCGTATCAGAAATCAGGATTAAACCTAAAAAGTTATGGATTATGAGATGAGTGATTTTAAACTTCACTGAACTTCAGTTTGATTTGTTAATGAGATTAATTTGTTTAAACCAGCACATTTATCAAGTCATTTCCACTTACCACACTAGTTTATTTGAATAGTGCTTTTCTTATTTGATTCTATGTTTTTGTCTATTGTAGCACTCTTTTGACTAATACAAGGCAATTATGTATGTCGCCCAATAAAGCTAACATCTAAAACATGTCCGGCACAGAACTAATATATTTATCTTTCAAATATGTTCCTTCTCATTTTCTACTCTTAACATCGCTGTCAACGAAGCGAAGATGGAAGGTAGAGAGACGATAAAGAACCTCATCCAGGGCGTCAGGAGGAACCAGAACACATAATCTAAAGGAAAGTCAAAAATTGTAAATACCAATATTTGTACTAACAAACTATTCAGTGCTGGATCTAACTTAGATGTTTCCTACCTTAGATGATGGCTGCCAGTTCTTTCATCATGTTGGCCTGGTCCTGTGATCAAACCCTCCTCCTGCAGCAACATCTGGCAGTAAAACACAACTGGTTCCAGTCCTAACATCTGAAAACCCAAACATGAGTAACAGTACAATAGGACAAAGATTTTCATTCCATTAATTTTCTTTGTTTCATTTTTAAGCATGTGAATCATGAAGACCATATCATTTTAACTTACTGTTCTTGATGTTGTCGATCACTTAGTTTGTTTTATTACTCTAATAAAGACGTTTTTTACTAAAGGCTAGTTTTAAATTCTTATTTGCACTATATAAAATCATTTGCTGGCTCATATTTATTTCTGATGACTTGCATGCATTTTAAAACATTTGATTTTTTTGGATATAGACAAATATTATGCAAGACCAACTCTGCTATATTTAAAAATAAATACAGAAACATGAGGAGGGGTGTTTCTAAGAGGCTCAACTTCTGCCCATTGGTTGGTTAGCATTTTACTTCATCGGTCGAATCTACAGGATTAGAGGAGAGACCCTCTTAGACACACCCCTCCTCATTTACATAATGAGGCAGAAATGCAGACAGAAATGTAAAAACGACAGGCAGAAATAAGTAGCATGGAAGAAATAAGGAGGATAAAAAAAAATACAAAGGAATAATAAAACAGACAAAAATATATCATGCACATAAATAAATACTTGAAAAATAAGTAATAAATAAATAAAGTTGAAGATTATAACGGACAATAAATAAATAAGATAATTATTACAAAGGCGAATAAATAAAGAAACTAATAAAAAGATATATATATGTCTCACTGTATAATTTAAATTCTACCTAAATTTATTTATTTTTATTTTTTTGGGGGGGGCAATTAATTGTATGCTTATTTATTTATTGAGCATTTATTTAATTATGTATTTATTTTTAAATATGGCAGAGTTGGTCCTCCATAAAATATAACCTATTTATAACAGCAAAGTTAAACTTTTGTGTTTTACATTTTGAATTTTGCTTCTGTATTTTGGTTATTCAAGAATAAGAAAAAATATATCTAATTAAATGTTAAAAAAATAGAAAAAACTAAGAAACCATGTTAATTCAAGCTAACAAAAGGCACTACTGGGTTATTGAGAGTTAGCAGCAGTGTCTAAAAATGTAAAATAAAATACAATTAAATTACATTGTTCTTTATAAACTACATTTTTTTAGCTTATTTGTTCTTTATAGATTGGATCAGCAGCACTTCCTGAAACACATGATGCTACATGGTGTGTGTGTCCTCCCATTTCCCATTGACATGATATTTTTCAGAAGCAGTATGTTTTGCTGTTGTTTTTTTCCTAAAGTGTGTGTACTTGGTTCTTGGTTGCTATATCTACTGCACCTTTCCGCACCTTGGCTTGCCTCCTGAACTCAGGAGGTAGATCCAGGTGTGGGTAAAGGTAGATTCCTCCTTTCGCAGGCTGGCAGCTTATTCCTGGTAGATCGTTCAGCAGCTTCAGAGCCCGCTGAGCATTTCGGGCCAGAGTGGCTTGAGTCAGGAGAGTCTCCTTCAATGAAAATATCATCGAAGACAAGACTGTAAATAGGTGAACAACGGGAGCTGCTGATGAACCTTTGGTTTTGTTCTAACCTGAGCAAATGTGTTATATGAAGGGTCACCCAGTTTGGGTGGGTTGAGCATGAGATCCAGGGCAAGTTGTCCTGTGACTGGGGCATTAATGTCAGTGCAGAGCAAGGTATCAACGTAATGCATCACCCTGGAGTCAATGTTGACCACCTCCATGTATCCTGCTCTGAGGCCACACCTACACAAATCAACAGGAGCTGATTAAAATACTCTGAGCTTAGAAAAGATAGCAATCTTCTAGAAAATCTATTAGCATACTTATTATATTCAAAATACTGATTATATTTTTGTTTAATTATTAAAATATACAAACATGTGTTCAATAAAACCTATAAACTAATATTTAAAAGATAATTTTAAGATTCCAAAAAAGAAATTCAAAATTATTTTGTAAAAAGATAGGTAATTTAAAAAGTCATAAAAATCTTTTTAGAAAGAATATAATATTAGTATTTTGCTGAGATTTTCCTTGGCTTAATCTGATTATCTAATGACATGATATAAAAGGTAACAGGAACTCACTCTGCTACAAAGGCACAGGATAAAGAGTGGAAGGACACAAGCTCGACAGAGTCTCTCAGATGCTTTTCCATCTCAAAAAGAACCTTCTTATATGAAATAAACTCTCTGTTTGGTGCATAAATGCTGTCCTGGTAAACCTGGAGGGAGGAGAAGAATAGCTAATGGATAAATAAAATGATTCTTCTGATGCTGAAGTGGTATACAACCATCACCTCATCAACCAGCAGCATAAGTCTTTCGGCTGCAGCGAACTCTATCACTTCTTCTATTGACTTCCTGTCCTGCAAATGTCCTAAAAATTAGAAAACATCAGCCACAGTAGTCTGAAAAAGATCTTTATTTAACTTGTGTGCAATAAAGGATGTACCTGTTGGAATTCCTGGGTTGCTGATGTAAATTGCTCTGAGCTCACAGCGCCCTCTGTAGGTCGTTAGAGCTTGGTGCAACTCACTCTTGTCAACAGCCCAGTTCTTCTCCTCTATCAGCCGGTATGGTACCGCCATCACCCCGGCCTCATCAAGCACTGGGAGCAGTGTGTGTGGGCAGGGCTGAGGGACCAACACACCTGTCTGATGCTGCCCCTCCCCTCCAGACAGCAGCTTTATAAATACCTTAAAACAGAAACAGAAACCTTCTTCACTGAGCTAAACTTAGAAAATACTTTAACCACTATCTTATCAGATTTTATAAAAAAAAAAAACTTAATGAATAAATAGATACATATTAGAAACAACTGAGAAGAAAACCAACTTTGCAGCAATAAAAAAAAAAAGAATGAATAATGTAGGACATAATTAAATTAATACACGATACTAAGTTAAAAACTGCAGTTTTATTTTTCTTGCATATTTGATTTGACTTAACGTTTGATGGCAGATAAAAAAAAAGATTAAGGGGCATTAAAAGATCTTTGTTTTCAACTTCAAGGAGGGAACTATAAATCAGATATTTACAATCAAAACATTTTAAATATTTCTCTTTACCACATAATTGCCTTGATTTAACCAAAATAATGCAAAAATATTGCATGTACTTTAGCACACACATTGATAAGTCTGACTTAATATCAGTCAATCTTATTAAACACTTCTAGGGTTGTGGGAATTAATTTAATTTTAGGAACATTTGGAACACAATTGTTATGAGGGATATACCCAGTGCTTCAGGAAAGCAATAAAAATAAAACAGCAATTTAAGCTTCATGCTTTACATAAGAAGCTGTATATTAGCAATTTTTGTGATTTGTATGCAGTAAAACCAGAGAAACAGCGCTTATTAATTGTTTTTGTATTTAAACACAAATAATGGAAAATCTCTTATTTTTAGTAATAACATTTTTTTTGTTATATCTTCCATTATTTTATATTTCTAAGTCAGACTTCCAAAGTTCCATTAAAAAAAAACAGAACCCCGCCTGATGAATGCCTTCTAAGCTATGAATTTTCTACTAATTTGCTCATGGCTTTATAAAACAATAGACTCTTGTGATTCTTGATCCAGAAGACAAAAATACTGTTGGGGAAATCAGATGTTGCTGAGGACTTCTATTGCGTATGATTGATAAATCTTTGAAAATACAGAGAAATCTGTAAGTATTTGTATATCTTGAGGTTTTATCTAAGCAAACACATTTTTATGAACATGTTTCTTTACATTTAAATACATAGAATATGTAATAGGACACCGTGATTAATCTATGGTTACCGGAAGGTAGCAGCATAGATGTGTATTAATCTCCCTAGTTTCCTGATTTGTAATTACACTGTTTTTTTGATAAAATCATTCCCAAATCTGACCTCTAATCAAATTAAGGAAAGCATGATATGCTTATTTGGGATTTGGTCCTTTCTTCAGGTTAACTGTAAAATAATCAAATAACAAATTGTCCCTAGTATTTATTCAATAAATATAAAAGCTCAAGATGTTCCCCCTGGTTCGATAAATATTTTTTCAGAAATACATGATTTAGATGCACATCAACTCTAAACCAGGGGCAGACTAAGTACGTTCATCCTTCGGATTTAATGGAAAAGCAGATCGAGAATTCTCTAATCCAGTTAAATTCACTTCGTCACAGAGTCATTTTTCCCTGGAGTTTTTTTGTTTATAAAAATTAGATTTTCTGTTTAGTTAATATTTGTTTCTCATTTTCTGGAACCAAAGAAGTATAATTAAAAAAAAATCTGTTTTTCAAAATATGAAATTTATTTAAAGAGTTGTAAATGTACAGATTTAAAAAAAATGTCTGTCCTCATGTTATGGAAACAATTGCAGAAATAAATTATAAATGTATTATTACAAATGAATAAAAATTGAAAACTAAAAGTTTGACTGACTTAAATTCCCAACCTTAATACAAAGAAAATCTGAGAAGCACTTGAACTTCTGTGAAGTTACTTTTTCAATTTACTGTAAAGTAGTTGTTGTGTTTACACAATCCATGTTGGATCTGGAGGTCTGTCCACCTTTCTCCAGCAGAGGGCGTTCTAGGTCTCCTGGAGCTGAAGCTGACTACCACACCTGCGGCTCCTGAGCTCATCAGGAGACCGGCATTTAAGGAGAGGCAGAGCAACACTCCGACGCCAGAGTGTTTTGCCAGTTATGGTTAGCAAGCCTGAGCCAACCTGCCTGTCTGATTCTCTGACTCCCTTGAAGCCTGAACCTGAACCTAATCTGTTTTTGTCCTCTTTGTTTCTCAGGAAGAACCTTCCTGAAAACCTGAAACCTGGAAGAGTTTCTCAAGCGTGAAACCAAGCAGTCTGTTCTCAGAAGAACCCTGGAAATCCGAATCAGTCTGATACCTGCCTGCCCGCTCTCAGAAAGAACTGAGAGAGAAGCTCTGAACCTGCTCTGTAAGATTTACCACTCAGCCCTGCCTCTGCCTAGCCCTCTGCCTGCCTTCAGCCTCTGGACCCTCCTGGTTCCCCCCTTCTACCGCTCTGCTCAATCTCTGATCAGTGAAACCAGTCGTGACCAGACCCAAACCCGATTTATCCCAGAACCATTGTTCTTTATTGTGATCTGTTTTCAAATAAACTTTGTGAAGTTTTTCCCAGCCTCTGAGTGTTCTGCATGTGGGTTAGATCCCTGAAGACAAACATGACAATCCATTTAAAGCAGATGTCATGGATTACTCAAAATTCTAATAAATTTGCACCAAGTTTGCCAAATTTTTGTAACACTGTTAATAAAGTCTTGTTTTAAATATTTTTTTTCATAGTATATCTCTGACAGTATTTTATCTTAATTGACACATCCTTCAAGTTGCTATGCAACATAATGATCCCTATAACAATGGTATTATTGATGTGGGGAAAACTACCATTAAACAATAGTAATAGTAAAGACATAGCATATTATTCATACCATCAGAGCTCTCTGAGCACCAGAGGAGATGAAAATGTTCTCGGCGTATGCAGGAACACCATCCCGTTTCATGATGAACTCAGCAATGGTTTGTCTGACGTGAGGCAGTCCAGATGAGGCCGTATAGGAACCTTAAATCAGAGGAAAAATCTGCTGTCTATTGAACTTTTTAAAAAAAGTTGGTGTCAACATAAAACATTACATTTGGTGCAGTAGCTGGTTGATTCAATGACAGGGATCTAAAGAACCCAAACTGATGTCTTTAAGGTTGCTTGAATTTGATAGAGAAATCTGAGCTCTCAGTAAAATTCAAAGGTTGGTAGAGACACTGAAACTTCATTGTCAAAAAAAATTAAAAATTTAGTTTTTACTTCAGGTTGATGGCACTTTTGCCCATAATGAGATATAAAGTGTGTTATATGGCTACTAAAGGTGGACAGTATGCTAAATCAAAACTCTTAAAGCCAAAACTAATTTTATAAAGTAAAATAGGCTGCTAAGAGAGATGGAGAGACTAAAACAATAAAAAAAACATATATAAATACACAGCACAATGGCAATTTAAAGCAAAAAATCTAATAGATTTCTCTTATTTGCTGCAAAGGTCTTAAAAGGTTGCAAAGTGGAGCAGCTTCTTTCTCATCATCAATAGAGGAGAATAAGAAAAATCCTAGATTTCTCTTTAAAACTTACTTGTCCATCCCCTTTCTCTTAGTAGTAATGATTTTATCGACTTTTTTTTAAAATAGAATTGATTCCATGAAAGATACGATTGTTTGAACCTACAAATATGATTAATTTATTTTCAAAAATAAGCGAGAATTTGTGGTAAGTATAGAATCTAAACTATGTTTGGACTGGTTTGATCTCTTTGAGCTTTCTACATATTATTATTATTATTGGCTTCATCAACGCTTTCATCTTGTATGTGAGATCTGGTTCCAGACAGACTATTTCAGGAAGTTCCACGTCCATTTTTATATACTGTAGGACAACTGACAAAAAACATTTTCCCGTCATTAAGATTAGTTGGTAAGGAAAATGTAAACTTGATGTCTAAGCAAGTATATTCAAATTAATATAAAACATTTAAGTTTTAGTTCTATAACAATGTGATAACTTTTTTTCCTTAAATGCTGTAAACATTGGATAAAAAAATGCCCTTTCTTTGATTGGCTTGTGGTGTGGTTCATTTACATATAGCAGCTGTGTCTGAATGTCCACCCTAATCAATATATAGGGCACTATATAGTGTTTACGCCCTTTTAGAAGAGTGTCCGAATGTCTAGTGGATTAAAAAGTAGTGGAATCAAATTTTCCCAAAATGAACATTAAAAAGTAGAGAACATTCATGTGCTGAGGTAGAATTCAGCGGCTACATCCTCCGAAGGCCAGATTCGTTGGCCGATTACGTCATAGAGTGACACCGAGGCCTGTTTAGGTTGGAAGACTCCAATACGTGGCCAATAGATGCAGTCTTCATTTAGCCCGTTTTGAAGGATGTGTCTGGTGTGTCCTACTTTGTCTTAGGTATCCCGTGATTCATTGCGAGTCCAAAAAAGCCTGCTGCTCTGTGCTCAGAGAACAAAGATAAATGGTGCAGAACATTGGCGATTATTGTAATTACAGTTTATTATAATACAAGTATGTACATAGTTCCATATAAAATAAATGACAATAGATGTTTTAAATGATTATTGAATAAGATATGTGGCAGGTAATGCTGCAAATGGGTTTGGCTGATATTTAAAGGGGAACACCTTTTTTTTTTTTTACTTTGGGCCCTTCATTTTACGTTACTACATGTTCTACTCACCCATATGAGTTTTGTGTCATTTGGAGCTGTTCTGAAGATATTTGTTTTTTTTATATCCAGGTAACGTCTTCCTATGGGCAGCTACTTGCACGCACAAACTAAACTGTTCATAATTTATTCTTTATAGTACGCCAGCATTCATAACATGTAGGCGAATCACTGTCCCCCAGACATCCACGGTTATATTTTTGATAATTATATGTTTTTAAAAACAAAGCGGAGTGTGTATGATGTCATCTGTGTGTGCCAGCTACCATTAATTCATCCTGTCCACTGAACTGCTGCTAGTTTTACTCACATGCCTGGAAGATGTCTAGTGCTACAACCACAGATGATCTCGCTCTCGAAATGGAATTGAACAATTCAGATTAGCTAGCCGAATAATTATTAGGGGTAGAGCGTAGCCGCCTGTGGCCCGGGCTGCCTGTCACAACTCCAGTCCGGCGTGCCATGATTAATGATGTTCAGGTCGGATGAATGCACCCTGTCTGTTCAGACACAGGTTTCATTTTTAAATATGGGATACGTATCAGATTCAGGACCATATAGCCAAGGGCCAGAGTTGCATTGGAAAAAAAATCAGATCAGTGCTGCTCAGAATGTCATGAAAATATCAGATACAGGTTGGATATGAGCAAAAAAAAAAAAAATGGATTTGTGTCACTTCAGACTGCTATGTGAACAGTGAGTTTTATATGTAAAATTCTTAAATTCTTACCCACACTTTGACCATCACACGCCTCAAGGAGCTTTTGAGCTCTTATCCTGACGTCCAGAGGAAAAATTTCTTCTGTCAGCAGTTCAGGGCACAAACACACTGCAATTACCTGAGAAATAATACCAAAAGCATAGGGAAAATAGCACAAAGTAAAAATATAGAAGATTTTAAACAGTTACTATGACTGTTTAGAGAAACCTTTTTGTTTGTTTGTTTTTAGGCTAACCATATCAAGGATGTTTCTGTTTGCTAAATTATAATATAAAGAGAAATTCTTTCATTGAAAATGTTATTTCTTCCGTCAGATTTAAAGGTCAGCCTGATCACACACCTTTCCAGGTGTGCCGATTACGTACATTACCAAGTATGTCCGACCCCTGAAAATTGCGGGAGGTTAGTGCAACAAGATGAATCCATGTTTCTTTTTTCTTCATTATGCATGCCGCATAAGATCCGTTGTTCAGGCACTACTTGCAAGTGTTAATTAGTCAAGCTTAAAACTGAAACGCATTCAACAGGGCTGCCAAGCTTCCCGCACTGAGTGTGGCAGTCACTCAATTTGACCCATTTTTACGAACCATGTCACAAATTATATTTGTCACGCATATTTCACATCATTCAATATTTATTTAATACAGCTGGCCATTTTTAGTCTAACTCAAATTGACTGACCGAGACAACCAATCCATCAGATCTTTGTGTCTAAATCTAACCAACCATGGAAAGCAACACATAATATAAACCAATCAGAGGTGACCTAAGGCAGGTCTTGGTGTCTCTTGCTGTCTTACACACACAAGAGCTTCAACATTTAAATCGCATTGGATTGCTCTCTTATTGCTGGAATACAGAGGGTAGCTGGCTACTAATTATGACCACTGTTGATTTGTTGTATTTGCTTGAGTTCTTAATTAATATGTACTAATTTAATGCCGCTATAATTCTATTATTTCCTCTAGTACTAGCAGATCTTTGCACACTTTATTTACTCCAAGACTCCAAGGGTATGCTGAAGTTCATTCTTCAAGAACTACCATCCTGTACATTTTAGATACATCTCTTCTCTAACACACCTGAATCTAAGGGCTGAATTTCCTCATTTAGCTCATCAGAGGCATTTTAAGGAGCAACAAATATGATTAATGTGTTCTGTGTGCTGTTTTCAGTACAGGGGCAACAACCTGTTCTAAAGGGGTGCTGGCCCCTGCTGGACCATCTCTAAAACCGCCCATGTAGCAAACATATCTGGCACCAGCACTGATGGGTTTTTTGTCCCACCATCAAATATTAATTTTCACAATCTGATATCTGTTTTTTAAAATTTAATATATATCAGCCTCCTAGCTCTGTCATCAAGGCATTAAAATGTGTAACAAACACAACATTAGAGATGTCTTATGTTAAAGGATGCTATTTTGTTGTTTTTTTAGATGAAATATTGTCAAACGAGGGAGATCTAGGATTCTATATTTTCATGGTAAGGTCAATGTTACCAAAAACAGTCATGTGTTCGAATATGGTAACCGAAAATCCAAATATTGCTTCTCTAAGAATTTGTAAAAAGCACTTACAAAAAGAAACAAAGATATTTTTTTAAGGAACATAACCATAAAACATTACTGATGATATAGGAACTTTTTTTTTTTTCTTACCGGGTACTTAGATAATTAGGTTTTTAACTTAGTTTATATAAGTTACCAAAAGTGGTAACTCAAACAATAAAGGGTTATGTTTAATCGAATAACATAACAAGATTGATTTATGTAGTTTTGGTTCAGGTAGAATATTATCAAAAGAGGTATTTGTTTTAAAGATTTGATCTTTAGCTTTTGTTGAAAACCGTCATAGCTTCCCCGGGTCCATTGATTCATGTGCAGGTCATGGAGAGAAATAAAGAATGCTGGACAACAAAGCTTTTCTTTCGCCTCTGCAAAGGGAGAGCAGCAGCAGCAGCTTGCATCTGCGAACAGCAACTCTGACCCGCTGTGCAACACAGGCTCTTTTTATTATCTTCATCAAGGAGAATCAGACCCACAAGTCCCACAAGAAGTTACCGAGTGATCGTACTTCCTACATTCCTATCCCCATGTATGGAGTTGTTTCCTGTTTTTCTTCTCCCTTGTTAATCAGCTTTCTCTCTGTGTGTGTGTGTGTGTGTGTGTGTGTGTGTGTGTGTGTGTGTGTGCGAGCAAGGTCATTCTCAGCCTTCCCATCTGCACATGTTGTTTTGTACACTCTGTCCTGTAAATCTGCCCTGATACATATGAACAATAAGTTTTGCTGCAGCTTTAACTTAGCTCTTTACTACTTTTAGCTTAAACATGTATATATATCTTCACTTTACATCTATTTAGAATGTTTTTATTCACCTTCTGCCATGCCAATGCTTATATCCCCCAGTCATAGCTGAATCAAAGCATTTTCCAACATGCAAATGTGATGATAACGTAATCTAGTGACTTCCTGACCAGCCAATAGCAACTTTCCTTGCTAAAGAGTTGGTAACAGTGGACACAGATGTAATTGCTGCAAACTATCATCTCAGATGGGACCAGACCCTTAGTAAAGACATAAGTGGGAAGCTCAAAGAGTACTTGAAAAATTATTAAAAGGAAAACAAAACCTTTTCTTTTTTCTGTTCTCTTGACAGACATCCATTTTATGCTTTTGTAGTGGATCTGGTCCACAGACATTGTTGCCTACTAATGTCTATGTCTGGTCCCATATGTATTGATGGTTACCTCTCCTCCTATGTGTCTAGAGAACGTTTCTGTCTTTTGTGTTATAATCATGTATGTGTTTGCAGCACATTTGCATTTCCTGCTCTCTATTTTTTGCAAATGCAGTGTTTTTCTTATGCATTTGTTTTGTGTGTTCTTCGGTTTATCTCATTTTTGTTTTTGCAAGCCTAGGTTTTGTCTTTGCAGTACTTATTATGTTTGCTTAGCAGTTTTTTATCCGCATCACATATGCACCCCTTTTGCCACCCTAAATGTCTCGTTACTATTACAAAGCAGTTTATAAATCTGTTAATGTTAAGAAACTGATATATAAATAAATTATCATATGTTAATCTCAAAAGGAAGCAAACATGAAGAAACTAACCTGCCGAACAAATGAGATGGGTCTCATCCCTGCTCTCTGTGGATCACCACAGCTAACATCAATCACCTCCTTGAAAGATTTTTGCACCCCCTGTAGGAAATCCTGTTTTTAGGCACAATAGGACAGCATATTTCCTGAAGAAAATGTATCCCTGTCTATTAAAATAATAGGTTTAACAGTTCATTAGAGGCTCACCTGCATGTAGAGGGGATTTGTTATCTGAAAGTTTCATTCTTATCGTAGTTGGTTGTAAATTGCTTAAATTCTCTGATCTGGTAGAATTTTAAGCCTCACAATGTTTAGAGCTAAAAACAAACAGCTATCAGAGAGCATGCAAAATTAGTTTTTTTAAGAGAGAGTCAGGATATATTCGCTGAAATAATGTCAATTTCGAGATCTGATTTTAAGAAGTGCTTTCGAGGTAAATTGAAATCAATTTAATTAAATCATTCATAATTAGGAGATTTAAAAAAATCTGATAGACATACACAGTAGTTGTCATTTTTGTGAACATGTTTCTGATTTTTCACCATTGAGCCATAGGGTAGTGATAGAGTTGACTATATTTACTATAACTATCACTCAATCTTTGCTAAACAAGGGGAAAAGGATGGACTTACCTGGCCGATGGTGAAGTTCTCAACCAGACTCTTCAGTGCACTGTGAGATGAGATCCGGATCCCTCTCACTCTGGGATTCACATCTTGAAGGGAAGTCATCTTCCTTTTGCATCAGATTAATTTTAGTGAATACTTGTGAGATTTGTAACCTTTTGATTTCGAGTGTTCTCCAGGATTTTAAGCAGTTTCTCTTTCCACATTACCCTTGCATATCAAATGCTCACCTTCTTTAATTTGAGACTTAGTCATGTTCATAGAAAGCGCTAGTTTCTGCTATAACAGGGCTATTGCATGTTTACACAGTTCCAACTCAAAACTCTTCTGTGATGTTATCCTTTTCCCAAAAAAGCATAAATCTGACAAGAACTAATTAAGGGGGATCACACCCTTTCATATCAAAAAGTTATCAATCTGTTAGAAGGTTTTGAAGTAAGACAGCCCAACCCAGCCCAATTGTAACAGCATAGAAATTAGAAACCTAATCAACTTGCTACAATAAACTTGCTCAGAATATTATGTGAAATAAAGACTCTTCTTGATTAAATTGGAATCTGTTACTGTGCAAAATCTCACAAGATGATATTAGGGATATGATTTATTTTTAATAAAATGTTAATCTAAAAACGTCTACAGATACATCTCCTCATAATATGAAAAACTTAATAAGCAAAGTCTATTAAATAAAGCCTGTTTTGATAAGTGTCCTGAATTTAAATAGTAATGGTACCAAAAATGCATATATATATATATATATATATATATATATATATATATATATATATATATATATATATATATATATATATATACGTTATACTGTTATACTTACTGTGATTTGCAGCAATGAATGTTCTTATGTTCTTGATTTGATGTGTTTTCTCTAGCAGCTGCTCCAATGTTCTTGGTGAAAGTTCCTGACATACTGTTCAAAGAAAATTGGTTGAATGTATAACTGATGAACTACAGTTATTTGCTCTGTCCACTGTTAACCTAGTTTAATGTCTAACCATCTTAATTATTTCAGCAGGACCTGATTTTTGAGCCGGACTTTGAATGCACTTGATGTTCTGACACTTTTTTGTCTTCATGATAAATGTTACATGATTAACCCAAAATACATCCGTCCTTATAAACTAAAGCGGGACCAATTTTATGACACATTGAGGTCCCTACAGATTTGAGCTGAGTTGGGAAACGAGGTATCTATGGAGCAGACATGTTCATCCAGGTCTGGGGAGTTAAGAGGCAAGGGACATTTCAAGGAATACTTTTATGAGCAAAATTTTCCCGAAACCTCAACAAAAAGCAGCATTTTTTTTTTTTTGTTTGTTTGTTTTTTTGTTGTTAAGACAACGAGAGTTAAAACGTGGTTAAAAAATTGTCTTTAACAACAATATGGGGAATTTAAGGCCAGGACATACAAAATATCCTGATTGCTACTGCTGAATAATTGTAAAACTTGACGCTGCCCTGTGTGTAAGGCTAACCCTTTATAAACTGCTCAAAAAAACTAAAGGAAACAAAAACTAAACAACACAATATAACTTCAATTAAATCAAACTTATGTGAAACCAAACTGTCCACTTTGAAGGCAACTCTTGGTGTGATTGAAAATCATTTTCACCTGCTTGTCTGCAAATGGAATAGACAACAGTTGGAAATGATTACCAATCAGGACAGATTCAATAAAGGAGTGGTTCTGCAGGTTGGGACCACAGACCACTTCTAATTACCTATCTTTTCTGGCTGATGTTTTGGTCACCTTTGTATGTTAGTGATGCTATCACACTGGTAGCATGAGACTCACTCTACAACCCACACAAGTGGCTCAGGTAATGCAGCCCATCCAAGACAATGCTAGAACTCATGTGGCTGGAGTGAGTTAGCAGTTCCTGCAAGGTGAAGGCATTAAAGCTATGAACTGAAGCTCCCCTTCCCCAGACCTGAATATGATTGAGCACATCTGGTACATCATCTCTCAATCCATCCACCTTCATGTTGCGCCATAGACTATCCAGGAGTTAGTAGATGCTTAAGTCCAGATCTGAGAGGAGGACCCTCAGCAAACCAACTGCCACCTCATCAGGAGCATGTTCAGGCATTGTAATGAGGTCATGCAGGCAAGTGGAGGCCAAACACAATATTAAGCTCCATTTTGACCTGTTTTAAGGACATTACATCAAAGCTGGATCACCATTTAGTTTGACTTTCAATTTTATTTTTGTTTGTGACTCCAAATCCAGGCCTTTGTTGGTCAATATATTTGGTTTGCATTGATGATTTTTGTGTGATTTTGCTGTCAGCACATTCATCTTTGTACAGAACAAAGTATTCAGTGACAATATTTCATTTATTCAGATCTAGGATCTGTTATTTGAGTGTTCCCTTCACTTTTCTTTAGCAGTAGTTTGCAGATAAGTCAAGTTTCAGAACACATGTTGAATTCTAAATGATGCAAAAAATCTGCCAAAGAATGATCAATGGTTTACAGACGCAGACATTAAGGTGGTTTTGTTATGTACATCTCCTGTGGTTGTAAATAATTCCCTACATTTTTACAGCAGCCCTCTGGCTGCAGTGAGTAGGAGATGTATTATAAGCTCAGATTCCCATCTAAAGGCGAGATCATGTAGACTGCTTAGTTTTCAAATCCAGAAAAAAATTTGCCTGATTTAAAACATATATATATATCTTTCCTTGGCTAATGATTAATAACTCGGACTGTTTTCCTTAAATGCTGCCCCACGAGTTTCTGATTCTTCCCCTCCTGTTGGAGAAACCATGTAAAGTAGGAGCTTCAGAAGAAAAGTGTTCCCTTCTTACGCATCTTTGTGCTTCCTGACTTCATTTTCATTTTTTTTTTTTTTTTTTTTTGTATAACTGACTATAGTGTATATATGCAGTGTTGAGTCAAGGATTCTGTTTCATTTTGTTTCATCTCAACAGAGCCACAGAACTTTGCTATTCTGTTTGTTTTTGTGAACTTGGTCTTGTCATATCACTAGGTAGTGGTCAACTATAGTCAGTTTTAAAGGGCTGTATGTTTTTTTGTTTTTTTTTATTCCGTTATTCTTCTTCTTGTGGTACACATTTAAATGTGCAACGCTGCTTGTCCTGCCTTGTTTTTACAGGTCCAAATATACCAAATTTATAGTACAGTTTGATTGCTTTTACATATAAAAGAGAGAACATGCAAACTTCATTAGGAAAGACGAGTCACCTGGTCTATTGCTGCGTAACAAAGAGACAAACTGAAAATAAAGTTTAATTTGGAAAATGAAACGTTTTATAGAAACCTACACATACAAAGCAAAACATGAAAAAACAGAACAATCCCAGGATTTGACCCCAGGACCTTTGTGGAAAAGGATGCTTGATTTATAGACATTTGTGTCCATAAAATAATTGTGAAAAACAGATTTCAATTTTCTGAATTTGTGTGAAAATACTTCTCACACAGTAGTGTATATGTCAGGATTATGTGTATGTAACCCAAATGGTTACTGATGTTTTGCCAGAAAGTTTTTTCTGAATTCCCCTTGTACGCACCACCGTTCTCCTATAAGTTCCACTAAATGCATCATATGCTTGTCTGAGCAGACATGCAAATGGGTGACCTGAGCTACAGTATTTTAGAGATACACAGTCCAAACTTTTCAATCTTCCTTGGCAAGACACACCTTAACAAAAGGAATCTTGCTTTGGCCCAAAACTTCCTTATCTATCATAAGCCTTCTGGCACCAGAAGGGAATTTATTATTCTCCTCTTCTGTGGCTCAAACCGGTGTTCTGTCAGATCAGCATACCCATAGTAATACGCATGCATGCCATCAGATCGCCATACGCTTCAAAAAACACCAAAAAACTAAGTAATTAAATTGTACATAAAATATTTTGTACATGACTAAAGGTATACACGCCCATTGAGGTACTCTAAAGACTATTTTTTTTATACAAAACTAAAGGGATACTCGCCCATTGAGGCAGTTTATACTTTGTCTTTATTTGGAAAATATGAAGGTTGTGCTTTTTAATTTTCCTTTTGGATCAGTGTAGATTGACCCTGAGGTTCTGGCACCTATGCGCTGTCCGTCACCCCTCAGTTCACAATGGTTCCTGCCTGACTGCCCCTATAAAACAAATCTGGCTACGCCTCTGGATGCAGAGTCCATTAAAAAAAGTCCAGTATGTTTTTTTTTTTCATAAAAAAAAAAAAAAGTTTGAACAAAAGTTTAAATGAAAGACTGGCAGCCATATAAGATAAGAAGAAGCAGTGATACAGAGACTGGGAACATTTCTATCAAAGTGCAAATTAGAGGGCAATCTTTGTGATCAGGTGTGCTTCAGATTTGTAGTAATTTTGGTTAAATATATAAATCTCCATTTATACAATAAACCAAAACATTAATTAAAATGATCCAAAAATGCTTTAGGAACACTTTCCTCATCTTTTAAAAAAGTTTTGATTTGGACTTTGAGTCGAAAACATTAACTGGTGTACGGTTACATAAAGACACTGTTGAGTATAATGGTGATTATGATATAACTCCAGTCTAAAGTATAAGAGGATTAGGGAAAGGAATGAGAGGGTTATTGATTAGAGAGCAATGTTAAATAAAAAGAATCCTTTTTTAACCACTGAGAAGATTTTCAGAGACAAAGGTAAGTCAGCTATAAACAAGACAATCCTGTTTCATATTCCAGAAAGTTAAGAATAGATGAAGCGATAAAGCTATTACCTACAATTGACTGATCATGGCAGAGAGCAAAAAATGTGCATAGAAACAACTTTTTTTACTGTAAACCATTTAGGACAAAACTGACTGTAAAACTGCATCTTGTGGATGATTGGTAAAAATAGAATAAACATCACTTTTGAAAATGGAGAAACTACATTTTATCTGTAAATCTGTTTCTGGTAAGCTAGAGTATAGGAATGAGTTATGACATTTTCAGTTGATGCTACATTTTTTCCACTCAAGAGTCAAACATAGGGTGTGTAAGAGTTACCAGGTGAGAGCAGGAAAGAAAGGAGAATAAACAAAACGGATGCCTACAATTGCTGTTAGAAACTCTGGAAAATATGGCAGCTGTGGAAAAAGAG
>NW_015150872.1:501194-521694 GCF_000732505.1 Cyprinodon variegatus | reverse complement strand
TATATATATATATATATATATATATATAAAAAACTGAGTGTTATTTTTCCTTTCTGTTATGATGGTGTTCTACTTGCAGCAACTGGCAAAATGTGTTGGATTATGTTATAAATGAGCAATAAAGGAAAAAATCATTATAGAGAAATCCTATCTTTTATCAAATACAATTCACTTCCATTTATATTGCTCCAGTTCACAATATGTCATCTTAAGGCGGCTTATAGAGATAATTCAGGCAAATCATACAGACAGATTGTTTAATAGATTTTTAGCAGTACCTTAACATGATGTGATCCTCTTGGATAAACATGACTCATTGCAAATAAAAAAAAAAAAACTAATAAGTTTACTGACTTATAAAAACATATCAAAATAAAAATATAGATCCAATATAGTTTAATTTAGATTGCTAACCTCAACATGCTTTTGTTTGATGATGGATGAATTTGTTTGACTCTACTTAATTCAGTCACACTGGAAATCCACACGTTCAAAGGTACAAAGTGCAACTAAAGTAAAAATATTGTAATGACATACAATGTAATGACATACAATGTAATGATGTACACATTTATATAAAGAAGAACAAATCAAACCAAACTTAAAAGCTCATTTACCTGGGGTCAAATCTCTGAAAGACATCAGATGACATTTATTTTATAATATTTCATCTAAAAACAAAAAGATGCATCAATTCCCTTTATCTGGAAAAACTAAAATATATGTGCTCAGACAAAGTATCTGCAGTAAAAGCTATAATCTATAGTAGAAAATACAAAGTTACAAATATTTTGGATTAAAACAAGCATGCTCTTTATACTGTTGCAACCCTTAACACAATAAAGGTCGTATAACATCAAAATGGAGGCATATTTCACTATAATTGTGCTTTGGATCAAAGGTGACAGCATCAGCTAAAGTTAGCGTTGCTGCTACATTTTTTTGATCCACTGAATTATTTTATGTTTTCCTTTTAAAAACCATCTGATAGCATTTTTTATTCCATCTAATTAAAATTCTTTTTGTTTTGCTCACCTCTACTGCATTTCTAGAGCGTGATTTATTTCATGAAAGACATTTGATCATTTAATAACAAAATGTACTCCATGAAAATTGTATATATTCCAGCTTGTTTTGAATTCAGAAATTTACAAAGAATTTATGCTTATAGAACTAATGGCACTTCTTTTTCTATGTGATTCTGTCAGAGATTTGAAAGAAGGCAAAGAGCTATAACTAGATTAATTTATTGATTTGCATGTCTAGAGAGAAATTTGACCGATTCTAAGGTAAACATTCTCTATAACTGTCAGGATCCCTCTCAGTAACACATCAGATACATGCTCCAGGTCAAATAATTAACAATAAAAAAAATCATTGATGCCAGTACTTGTCTAAAGCTATAAACAATCTGAAAAATATCTGCTGAGGTTAGAAATAGTATCAATAAAACTGTTTTTGTAAAAAATAAAAAAAAAAATAAAGCATATCTGAGCAATATTTTTTGTTATGTTCTGTGTTAGATCAGCTGCTCAGAGGGTCTGACTCCAGTAACTTTGCCTGTACAAGTTTCTCTCATCAATATAACTGGATAGGTAGCATTTAATGAACAATACCTTAAAGGTATAGTAGAGGGTTTTCATGAATATTTGAAAAGACCTGCCCTCTCCACTTAAAAAAAAAATGCACATGCACCTTGTAAGGTGTGCGAGAGCATGCATGAGCCCATTTCTCCTCGTGTACGATCTGTTTAAAAGTTTATGTTTGTATCGCTCATTGAAGCTTACTTTCCAAAAGATTTGTAATTTTTCCACTATGTCAGACTCACCACCGGTAAGTGAAAATGGGGACAAGCACATAGGACGGCCTTACGTAACCATATCACCAGAATGATTGACAATTAGGAGGACCACTTATTTTGATGATCCACCTGGAAAAAGAACCTCCTCCACTATACCTTTAACCTTAGCAACTTCCTGTAAAATCTCTAGTTTCTGTATATAAGTAAAATAAAACGCTGAAATGCTGCTTTGACTGTGACATAAACTTGAGGGAATAAATACAACGTGTCATTTAATACTGCTGCTGTTAAACTACATCTGTATAGTCTTTCTCAGCCTTTAACATTTTATCTGTCATCCTGGATCATGTTTTCAACCTTTTTTGACAAGTGGGAGAAAGTCGGCCGCTGATCAAAGTCATAGGTCCAACACTCTTTCATCAAACTGTACACCTGGAATTATTAAAGGAAAAATATGAGATGTAACAAATGATATCCGTACAGCTGCAATGCCCATTATCGAGTGTAACTTACCTTGGGAGGGCAGTTTGGAGGAGCTGGTAACCTCCAGTTATTCGCCAGCATGTTTGCCAGATGCATTGAAATAGATGTACCCTGAACGTTTTGCCCAATCTCCTGCAGACAAAGCTGCACAGAACAATTATTTTTTTTTATTTAATATAACCTTAGATGCTGTCAATCTCTGAAAGCAATAAGGTCCTTTCCTCTTACCCTTTTGGGATTAAAGCTATTGTCACAGTAGGAGAAGAGCTCATGAAGAACAATCCCAAAACTCCAAACATCTGATTTGTTGGAGAATTTATTCTCATTAAGGCACTCTGGAGCTAACCTGGAAACAAGGAGGTTTAATTTAATTTAAATTGAAGTGAAGCCTGAAATAAAGAGACAATAGAAGACATAGTAGTCAGCACTGATAACTAACAAGAAGCAGAAGATCTTTAGCTGTTTGTCCAAAGGAGAAATAATAATTTTTGTCAATATCTGACTTATCTGTCCTCTTTTTGTGACCTAAACAATATGTTGCATAAGAAGCATGTGGCATTTGTGCAGTCTGCAGCTTTGGAGCAAATGAGAGCTCAACTGTCTTTTATCGGCTTGTCATGCTTTTGCATTGACTCCATGCATTGACCCAGGTCTATGCATTGGTGCTGATCATCTGTCATTGTGCTCAATGTAGTAACAGCTCTAAATACTGACCAGTTCCACATGTTAACATTTTCAGCTCGACTTATTCCCTAAGAAAATAACACTAGTGATACCTAGGCGAAAACATCTCCATTAAAATAAGCAGGTTTAACAAAAATTCTAACTTTGCAAACTAATCGTACCCTAAAAGCTATGAAACAAAGCAGGTAGCGACACAGACAGAGAAAAAAACTGTTTTTCTAGTCATCTAGATGGATGTTGTTTCTTATGGTGATGTTTTAGGACTTTTCTAAGGACTGCATCAGTTCCAGACATTTTACTTTCCCATTGAAGAAAGATGGTTTGCTTTGTTCTTTCATTAAGATTTGAGCAGGGAGGAGTTTACCAGAAGAGGGGGCTCTGTCCAGGCTGTGAGAGGCGGTAATACTCCTTGTCAAAGGGAAGAACCTTGGTCAAACCAAAATCTGCGATTTTCACCAGCGAATCGTTGGCAACAAGAATATTTCTGGCTGCAAGGTCTCTGTGGACATAACGTTGAGTCTGCAGGTACTCCATCCCCTGTAAAAGGTAAAACAGGTAAAAATACTTTTTCTTCTAAATACTTAAGTATTTGTAAAGACTTGTCAAAAATGCAATTACTAAGGCTAGACAGTGCTTTAAGCTTGACAGTGCATTTTATCTCAAAGACTTTTAATATTACACAAGACTGGTTTCACTGCTGGTCATACATGCCTTTCAAAAGGCCATACACGGTTCAGAGATCTGCAGCATTTTTGTTTTCTCAGTTCTATTATCAATATATTTTAATTTACCTTTTTCCCTACATATCTGCGGGTCTACTTAAAAATGTTCTATGATGATGTTACTGAAGGCTAGCAGGTCTCTGTATGATCCCATCTTTCATTTGCATGTGCTCAGCCATGGATGTAGAACTGGCACTTTGTACAGGTACAATATTTCAACCACTATGATGATGACTTTATGATAGTAAAGTTTTAAAATGTATATGTTTGCGGGTAAAACCATACCTCATTTAGTTTTATGTATTTGCAAAAACTGGATGTGAGCCTCACCTTACAGATCTGAGAGGCAAACAGCAGCATCCTCCTGGTGGTGATGTTATGGCGGTTAGTCCAAACATAGCCATTGAGGCTGCCATAGGGAAGGTACTCCATCACTAAGCTCATACTGAGGCGACCTGTGAAGGAGCAGTTAAGTCAACCAGCAGTGAGCATGATTCACACAGAATATAATATATGCATAAATATTATAGCCTTTAAAGGCATGATTATTAAAATGAATAATCTAGGATATGATAATTGATTTTAGACTCTATATTCTTAAGAAAGAAAATTATTTTAAGTCCTGTTTTGCTATGTTCCAGTCTATATGTGTGCATGTAACTTTTACCTGCACTGTAGCAGACTCCCCTGTACTTGACGATGTAGTCACAATGCAAAACACTGAGAGTTTTAACCTCCTTGTGGAAATCCTCCAGATTTGAAACTTTGTTTGGCTGCAGCTTCTTCACAGCCACAAGCTCACCAGTATTATCACCCAAAGGATCGTAACGACAAAGCTCCACGCACCCAAAATTTCCCTGCAAACATAACCAGATTATTTGGAAATCTGCCAAACTCAAATATTACCAAACAATGAATGTTAGCATTTGCAATATAAACAATGCTTTCAATAATTTGTGGTTTCAAGCTTACTTTTCCCAGATGGGAGATGTAGCATAAGTATCTCTCCTCAAACTGATCATGCTGAGAAGTGCTGAGAGCGATGGACATGGGGCTTTGTGTTACCGGTTCAGTAGGGTGAAGGATCACGTAATCTATCACAAATCATAAAAACACACAAATCAGGGCCATGAGATACATTAGAAATAAATTTTTTCGCAATTATTAAGGACACAAAGATAAAATCAGTCACATTTATCATAAGGACATTTTAAAAAACAAAATCTTGGTATCTACTCTAGGATATTTTAAAAAACTGATGATTAGAACATCTAAGAAAAAACACTTGTCCCTCATAGGTCAGATTATCGTTTGAAAACAGCTTTAGTACCTGAGGTGATGAGGCTGTTGAGCTGACGGATGATACTGCGACATGAGGGTCTGAAGGCGGCATCATATTCCATGCACTGACTGATCAGCTCTGCTAACTCTGTCCACTGGGAAGGGGGCAGCTGCTGCATGTTCTCATAAAAACTCCTCTTCTATAGTAAAAACACAAAATATGTCTTTAGGGCTGCTTGACAATCGGAACGCTTTTGGTTTGATTACAGCTTCTTGGTGAATATGGAGAAGTGCTCCGTGCAAGGCACTAAATACAACTTATCTGTGTGTCTGAATATAAAGATCTATTTTGTCTTTTATCCTAGCTGTAATTTTTACAAAGCCACAAAATTTATAAATTCATGTAAAAATATATTATTTTAACTATTATGAATGGTGTGCAAAAACCAAATAAAAGTCTATGGTTATATAACAGCTTTGTTATAACGTAATACTAGACCTCACTTGAGATAAAGCACATAATTTCTTTTACACAGTAAACATTCCTGTTTTTGTCCTTTTTAGTGAAAAATTAAACACGTGCTGAGTACTGGTTCTCTTGATTTTTTAGCCGAGCGATAAATCCACCAATTAAGTACAATTTAGAGAATTTAAAATAAAGCAGGTTGATTTCCATAAACAAAAATAAATAAATGAAATAAAGGAGAAATAAGTTGAAAACTTATATGGACCAATTATCAGTGAACATTAAGTAATGGTCATAAAGAGTCTTAAAAGCTGAGCGTTTACAGTCTCTGCTACATAAATGTCTTTACCTGATCTAAGTTCCAGCCTCTTAAAGGGGAGCTTCCATCGTTGAAGATTTCCCACACAGTGGCACCAAAGCTCCACTTATCACACTCAAGCGTAAGGTTGTCTGGGGCGTTAAGCACCTCAGGGGCCACCCAGGGAATCCTGTCCAGAATAACTGAAGAAGAAAATGTATCATACTAGACACTGTTTATACATATGTTACATATAATATTTATATATATTTTTTTTTTCTTTTTTTTTTTTTACCATCGGTGCCCATCATCACCACACTGATACCAGGGTCACTCAGCTTGATGAAGGGAGAGTTGCCCAATGAAGGGTCACCTTCTCTTGCCAGCAGCAGGTTTTTGGCACAAATGTTTCCATGGACAATGTTTTGCTCTTCCTGTAAAGCACCCAGGTATCTTTAGACCAATCAAAATTCTGCCTATCTCTAATGCATTTAGAGCTTTCATTTACAGTATAAGAAAAACTTTTCTTTCTCCAGACAGATTTCCTCTTTGTAAAATGTCTTTCTTACCAGAAAGTTGAGTGCACATGCAAGCTGTTTGGCTATGCTGAGTTTCCAGCTCACTGAGACAGATGTCCCTCTTTTCAAATAAAGGTCAAGGGCTCCGTACTTGACAAACTCCTGGACCATGATGTCTGTAACAGCACAGCAAGATCTGTTTCTACAGCTGGACTTCAAACACTCACGTGCACAAGGACTAAGCATTCAGCCAGAGTAACTTAACACTAGAAGTTAAGCTTAATGTATTAATTGATGTTACTGATTATTGCAATAACTGTGATGTACTTAAATTATATTTTATTTTATTTATTGCTAATTATGTGAGTTAAAACCTTGTAAATGTGTGCAAGGCATTCAGAATCGTTACTCAAAGTCTAGAGACAATCTTGCCACCTGTCATTAACTTACTTTGTGATCCATGAACACTGACACCATATACATGGAGGAGGTGTTTGTGAGAAACCTGGCTCATTAAACTGGCAGCTTCAAAGAGTGACTGAGAAAAAAGTATAGTAAAAAGATACATAAATGATCCATTAAACCTTAACTTTATGAAGGTTTATATTTAAACACTCATCCTCCAAAAAAAACCCACCTCCCAGCAGCTCTTGTAAGCAGAATCGAGCTCCTTCAATATAACTTCAGTCATGTGTTTTTCTCCCTCACGGGTGTCAGTTTTGTAGCCTTTAAAAATTCGAGTGAAGGAACCCTGTCCAAGGCTCTCACCCTGACAGGAATGAAAATCTCATATGAACTGTTCTTTTTCAAAGTACAGTTATAGTTGTAATAGACTTAAATAAATAAATAAATAAATCTGATGACATAAAGATAAAACCAAGAGATTGCATGTTAGTGTTGGTGTCATCTTAAATACGTACCCATTTCAGGTCATCAAATTTGATCATGTGGATCTGAATGTGGCTGAACTTGTTTCTTTCAGGAGACGGAGACCCTTGAGCTTCAAACAAACTGCTGTTTCGTACGATTATGAGATTTGTTAGCTCTGCAGTGACAGAAACACATATATTTACTTCTCGTTGAAAAATGTATATTTGCATACACTATTATCACGCAAAACCTTTCCTGTTTTAGGCAAATATGGATAGTCTAAATGATCTCTATGTGTTCTAATAATGACAGGGAGGGATTTTTTAGAGACATTTTATTTTTCTTGTTCAAATTCTAGAAGTGAAGTTCACTTTACAACTACTAAGCCTCAGTTTGGAAAACCCCAGATACACTTAGCTTCCCTTATCTTAGGTTCTGATAAGTTCATTCCCATTTTATGTAAATTGAAAGCATGTGTAATTTCAGGCAACATATGCATATTCATGCTTTAAGGCAGCATACCACTTTCTTTTGGGACATCAGAAGAAGTTAAAAGAATTTTTTAGGAAGATCCTCACCAAAATTTGCAATTGCAATCAGGGACAAGTTACCTTGCAAGCAAGAGGACTTGGTTTGAATAGTGGCAAAGGGGGTCCGGATCCAAACCGCGGTCTGCTAATCTGTGACCTCTGTCCTAGTTGGATGAATCCAAGTATTTTGTCATAATCGCCTTTGTTACATTTAAAGGAAAACAGGGGAGATCTTAAAGCCTGAGAACACCAACCCAGCTCTGAAGTATGGTGTTGGCAGTATCATGCTATGGGAATATTTGGCCACAGATCAGACTCTTTCACGTCACAAAACAGATGGTATCAAGAAGAAATAACATTTTGTTTAAATATTGAGGCAACTTCTCAAGTCATCAGCTGGAAAGTTAAAGCTTTGATGCAAATGAGTCTTCCAAACAGAGATTATGTTTCATTGTGGTCACCAGAAAACCCTTAGTTTTATTACACATAAAGTTGTGAGAGAGAACCTAAAAGTAAGATGTGAGGTGAACAAGAAACCTCTCTAAGTTACTCGGTTACTGTAAAAGTCTGACTCAAGTTAAACAGTTTAAAATACAGTTCTGTTAAATACTGAGAAATAATGTGAATTATTATTACAAATGAAAAGACATGGCTAATGTTATTACACATGATAGGATTGGCTGTGATTGTTTGATGAAGTCCAATTATCATTACAGAACAATCTTTTATTTTAAAAAAAACATTTTTGAATTTAAGTCTTTGTCCACTGTACCAATAGTCATATGCTATAGAGTTCTCTATGTACCTGTTAGATGAAGCACAACTTTCAAGCTAGTTTTTTAGCTCCCTGTTTGGTTCCTCAACCTTCCCAAAGTGTTTCTGAACTAACAACGTTTTTGCCTGGGAGACATACCTTTGGGTCGAGGTGGACAGCAGTGAGTTAGCTTGACAGGTATTTCAGCCAACAGCAACTTGTTGTGTTGATAATAGTTGGTGAGTTCTCTCAAGCTGGAAAATGATTTTGGCACACCAGGAAGACTGTAGCTCTCACTTTTAATAATGAGACAGTCTTTGTAATCAAGTCCAAGTGGAGTCTGTGGGAAACAAAAGCAATAGACTTTATTTACAATTTAGACTAGTTTTAGATGAAAGGTAATAACTCAAAAACAGGGACATCAACAGTATATAATGACTAATTGTGACTCTACTTATAGGTCTTTTACAGACTCTTTTAACAGGCTCATTACTCAGAAAGTACCAAAGGGTCTGGGTTGTTGTCATTAGGTCAATAAAATACACAAAAGAGCTGTAGACAGTTTGAAATTTGATGAGAATATAACACGTGATCTACCACTGTCTTTACCTGAACACAGACGGTAAGAAAGAAGTTCTCGTAGTTCTTGGGACTCTGCCGAATAAGGAAGGTACCGCCTTTACATCCTGACTTCTTCAGCTTGTTGACTGCAAAGTCCGATCTGATGCCACAAGATAGGACCAAGATACCTTAAACAGGTTTACTGGAATACTGTCCACACTGAGCACCTGACAAAAATAGGACTCACGTGATGGGGCCATGACAATGGTTTTTGAGTCCTTCAAGGAGACTTGGTGGAGAAATGTCTTGACAGAAGAAGTGGCTTGAATCTGTGATTAGCCTGAAATATCCATCAATCAGAGACATAAAGGAAAGGGCCTCTCTGCGGCTCTGGAAGCTGGCTTCCTATTGTGGGAAATTAGCGAAAAAAGGGTACAAAAAAAAAGAGCGAACATTTAAATCCCTTTAAATTTAATTTCTATATCTTACAAAAGTACTTACCAAGCATCTCTCATCTTTCCGAGTTATTGTGACCATCCTGCTGTCTTGTGGGACCATTTCATTTAGAATCCTCTTAATACTGATATCTACAATTTCATGGAAATCACAGAAGGTCTGCCATTCCTAAAAGAGAACTGAAATTACTGCAAAAGGACTGATTCTAAAGAAAATGAGTCATTTTCGGACAAATAGCCACAAACTACATATGATCACTGGAATAGGAGCATGCCATCTCGGAAAAATAAACAACTGCAAAAACCAGGTTATCTAGAGATGAAAGAAGAATCCAGCATTTTTAAAAGCACCGTTTGTAGACCTTAGCTAAAGGACATGGAGGAAAATTAGGGGAACATGTGGACAGAAAGTGTTACATATTTTATACTTTTTTCCTGCCCCTCTTGACGCAACCAGCATTCAAATCCAGATCCTCCGAATTACAATCAAAGAAATTAATCTCTGCACCATGGGGGCTGCAATCTGGGAATGAGATATCAATGCCTGAAATCTGATAGAATTAAGCCCTATAAGGAAGCAGGCCCAAATAATGTTCAAGGACAGGTTATTAAAGTGTCCAAAAAACAAAAGTAGCTAGTAATCAAATTATCGAGATTTAGCTTTTACTTTGCTTAGGCCACCAGACCCCTTTACAAATTATTCAGAATTAGCATGCATAGACTAGTTTCCCCAATAAAAGAAGTGGCCTATTATGCTTTCAACAGTGTTTCTTTTCAAATAAATGGAGCTCTGGGTGAGCTGGTCTTTCTTCCCCTTTCAGCCAATCAAATTGCAGGAAATCATTGAAATTCTCCTGCGAAATAAAACAAAGTAAAAAATACTGATCAAAGCAGGTAAAATAGACTGCCTATTGCGTAGATAGCAGGAAAACCCAACCCCCAGTTGACTGCACATGTATACTAGCAACTAAAAAAATCTGTTTAAGTGGTAGCTGACTGCTAAGTTACACATTTTTTATCTGATCTTGTTTGAGCTCCAGTAAATGCTTGTAGGGGCAATGTCAAAATACACCCACAGCTCTTCAGTGAGGGTTCTTCCAACTTCATTTCAGACGTAACTAATGCAAATTTCGAATGAACTCCATGACTCACTGTAGGGCCTTTACACAGGATTAGCCTGTCTTTCATATGTATATATATATATATATATATATATATATATATATATATATATATATATATATATATATATATATATTAGTGTTGCACCGATGCCATTTTTTGGCCCCGATACCCGATACCTGGCTGTGCAGTATCGGCCGATACCAATACCATAATTATGTAAAATAATTGCCATCACGGCTTTGTCAAGCTGCTGCCTACCTTTGTGAAGAAGGAAAAATCTGATACAAAGTGAATCCAGTAGAACTTTTTATTGCCTTCCTGGAATGTGTGACAATAGTTGAATAAACTTATGGCTCTCAAAATGGTATCGGTGCCTTATTTGTTGGTACTCGCCGATACCGATACCACCATTTTAGGGCAGTATCGGGGCCCCGTCCGATACTGGTATCGGTATCGGTGCAACACTAATATATATATATATATATATATGTATAACTAAGCCATTAGAAGTCAAGATCAATTAATATACTGGTAAGGTTATAAAGTTTTGCTTGACTGATGAAAACAGCATCTAACAACAATTGTTCAGATCATCACAAACTTCACTAAAGGAATGATTATTGGTTAATTCAAATGCATGGATCTTTATGTTTATCACTAATAAAGTGTCTGTGGTAAGATGACTATGCTGTGGGCAATGTTTTGTAGCATGACTTTTTGAAAATCAGCTCCCTTTGTTTTGGCATATTGAAATGCAAAAACGTTGAAACAACTGTAGAGACCAACAAGAGACCAACAAACTATGGAATTAAAAAACTTTATCATGCAGATAAGTAATTATTAAACCCAACTGTGTAACCTTCAATGTTAACAAATATTACAATTTGCACTCACCAGGGCACCATCAGAATGGCCAGTTTGGATTCCCGTCTCGCCACAGACTCGTAGAAGGGTGAAAGTTGTGTCAGAGGAAGAACGATTGACACGGAAGGTCTCACTCCCTAGAGAGGGCTCAATGCCAGCAAGTTCAATCAGGTATTTGAGTTTCAAGCTGTACTCATCAACAGAGCATTTGCCAAGCTTCTTCAAGAAACGCTTCAGGGTGTTTCGGATTCGAAAGCGGTCCAGGCGATTTCGTTTCTGGATGTCGTGCCGATGTGACTTGGGGAGGCACGATTTATAGCTGAGAAACGGCAATCAACGTTAAAGAAAAAAAAATCACAAACTTATATTATGATACTGCAAAGACATTTTGCAAAGTAGTACTTACATCAAGTATAAAATGAAGATGTGCTACCCAGATTTCTGCATGCATGATTAATCTTAGAACATCAAGTAAAGTTTTTAACAGTAAATACCTGACAGACTTGCAGAGCTCCCTGATAGTCTGCCTTCGCTCTTTAGCCATTCTCCATAAGTCCAACACAGCAAGGCCAAGGCATTCCTCCTGAGCACTCAATGGTGGAACAATTCCTGCTTCACTTGTAATGAAGTCACTTCGCAACTACACCAAAAGAAGCCATTGACAGTATAACTGAACAAAATATTCAGTCTTTTTTTTTTTGTTGCATTTTTCGATTTTTGTACAAAAAAAATAAAATAAAATGTTCCCAACAAAACAGCTTCTGCTCGGAGATAACACACATTCAATACTTCCATCAATGTCAGTGATTGATTATTTTTTTGAGTTGCGAAATGTTCTTCTTAATTCAGTCTACAGTGGTCTTCTATCAATCAAAAAATAAAAGTAAAATTCTCCACTGTGAGATCAATTATGACAATCAATCAATTTTTCTGATTTGAATTGAGGAAATGTGAAATCTTGAATGTCAAACTCTAACTTTTGCAATATATTTATTATTATGTACAGTAATTGGGCATCAAAACCAGGTAAACAATCTTAATTTAAGCAATACCTATACATTTTTTTTTTATGAAATTGAAGAACCTTCATTTGAACCTTTTTCTTTGACAATTTACCTTCCTTAGCAGTGTTTGATTTGACATATAGCATTGGAATATTACATTGATTTAGTGTCTTTAATGCAAGTGGGGAAGATTTTTATGTACTTTACCTGAGCAAAAAGGTAATCTATGACATTGTAGTCAAGGACTGGACTGATTCTATCCCTTGTCAGACTGTAGCGATATGAGGTTCTTGATCCTTGGCCAAACCAGTTTCCAAAGAAAAACCTGAATTCATAAACAAATCAGTTTCATGAAACTTTAAGACTTGTCAGTCATCCCCACAAGCCATAAAAATTAATGTAAGTTACACAATAAGTATCCGATTTTGACATTTCTTAATGTATACTGTACATAACACTCAGGAATTCTAGTGCATCTATTTTACAGTTAACTAAGGACCTATACCCTTCAGTTAGTGGTCTCAGATTAAACTGAAGTCCATAGAGAAATTAAACAAACATGTGATATATTTATTAGGTATAAATCCATGTATGATATTGTGCAATGATCTAAGGAAGGATGTTAAATCATTCATCCAAAACGGCAGAATCCTTTCTCAGGCACCGAAAGACAACAGATTATAAAGCCTCTGTTTTAAATGTCTTACCTGACTCTAAAGTGAATAAGTAAGTTTTCATCCGAGTCAAACATGTGTGATGGTGGATACCAAAATGACAGATCTGAAGATGCCAGACCAAAAAGGCTCAAGTACACTGGGAGGATTCCTAAAAAAAAAAAAAAACATAATTTAATAACTTTATTTGGTAAACCAGTACTTAAAACCCACCAGAAGCTCCCTCAATGAATGCTTACCACATTTCTTTCCTGCTTGGATGCAAACATTTTCTGCAGATATCTGTCCAGGTGAAATTTGGAATACTGTTGCATCCTTTGTGCCAGGAAAAAAGTAGACATGCACTTGTAAGCCGGTTGCCATGCTGGAGCTGGACCTCTGACTTCCCCCCCGGTCTCTGAACACCAGGGGGGTCGATTCTTCCTCTCTAGAATTCACAGGCATGTCTGGGAATAAAATAAGAAGCATTTGTAAAATATTTGCTTAAATTTAATCCCATTAAAAGATTTTGGTCCCTCTATGAGTAAACATCAGATAACCTAAGAGAAACAGGAGCAAAAAAATATTATTTCATGACAAGATGGTCGGCCAATGAAACTACAATGTCTTCTACAAAAAAAATCTGTTTGTAGCATTGTTCTATGTACTAAACTAATCATAGATATTATAACAAAAACACAAAAGTAGTAGTGAATTTGAAAGTCAAACAAAAAGTCTCAAAAAATCATAATTCTTTTGTGGATTAGAAAAAAAAATATTACTTCAAATGTTTTCTTTTCTCTCATATTGCTGCTCTATAGACAATAAATCTCTAATTCTGCATATAAATTAATACAATTTGATATGCAGATCTAAAAATGAATATAAACTACATATAAGTTTATTAAACACAAGGTGGATGCTTGATTACAACATTGATGATCAGCTATTTTGCCAAGATTGGAGCTCTGTATAAGGAACTAGATAATATGATATTAAGATGATTCTTAATATCATATAAGATAGTGTGCTAAACTTTCAAACCAGACCTTGCTTCCAATAAACATTGCTTCAGTCTTTTGAAATGCATTTACTGATATTTTCACTGATTTAAGAATTTAAGTTAATTAAAAACCTTTCGTGCAGTCTTCATTTTGGCTTTAAAAGGTCTAATGACACAAAACAAAGTGGATTATAAGAAAGAAAAAATACAAAAAACACAACACTGATGCATACTTTGACTTAAGGAGCCTTTTTAAACCTTAATGATTAAAAGGTCACATTCAGAATTTGGATTAAACCCAAACAAAAACAGTGATCTTAAACTAATATTGCATTCATGAAATCAAATTCAAAATCCCGGTCCTTCTTTATTTTCTTTCAACATATTTTTGTACGGCTAATAAGTACATTCTAGTTTGGGCTATAGACAAGAGAAAAGTCTGCATTTATTCTGGTAAAGACTGTTGGTTTTTTTATTAGGTATCAAAACATTAATTAATACTTGTTTATGTAACATTGAGCTGCACTCCCACGCTGTCTGCACTTATGATGAAGAATTAATCAAGGAAGTCAATGCCTCCCCTTTCAGTAAAAAAGTCCCATTAACTCAAAAAAAAATCTAAAAATCAAGTTGTTGTTACAAGATGAATCATCTTTTAGGGGGGAGTGTTGGTCTAGTGGTTAGAGCAGTGCACTTTTGCTCTGAGAAGGTTGTAAGTACCTTGTTTGATACCCACAGTCTGCACTCTGGGTCCTTGAGCAAGACGCTTAACCCCACATTGCTCTATGGGCACCCCATGATTGCAGCCCACTGCTCCCCAAGGGGATGGGTGAAATGCAGAGTTAAATTTCTCCAATGTGAGATCAATAAAGTTCAGTTATTAATATGAGCATTGTTAATGTTTAGAGAGTTGTTATGACGATTAAGAGATTCATTTGTATGGTACTATTTTTTAAGCTTCAACTGTGGATTCCAAAGCCATATTTGATTCTTGTTTTTTTTTTTTATTTAAGTTAAAGAGCCTCCTCAAGTTTGTAAAAATATTATTATTCGAAATACATTATGGATCTTTTTTTTTATAAAGATTGTGAAAAAAAAAAACTCATTAAACATTGCAAAAGTGCAAATCTCTCTGTTGTAGCTTATAATAGACGGTGACTATATGGTGTTGACAAACTCCATTATCAGGTTGCCATTGCCTGGTTTGTTCTTAATGTCTCGTCTCAACTGAGATTAGTCAAAAATGTTGAGTAAACTAACTAATAATATCAAGCTTCTAACTCCATTATATTTTAGTCAATTTTCTCTGAAAGGTTTGTCTGTTGTAATCTGTAGGTGTTAGGTTAATTTTTTATTGTGTGTCTCTGTCTTTCAGGACTTTCCTTCTTGTTTATTATTTTCTGTAGTTGTTGCTGTTATTTTTGGTACTCTGGGTTTGCTATATCAAGTCTTTTCCTTATGCTCACTATTGCCTGGTGTCTTTTAGCTTATATTCCTATGTATTGCTTTGTCTTGTCATTTACGGTAGTTATCATTGTTTTCTCATTCATTTATCCTGAATCAGTGGACAGGTTCTGTTAGTTTTATCCTTGGTTTTTCTTTTAATCATTGTCCCCCAGCCAAAGCCAACAGTTAAACAGCAGACCTCATTAACCTGTGTTTCCTCATTCAGCCTATAGCCTGCATATGTTCTTTGCTCTATTTAAGCACTGTTTGTTTTTAGTTTTCACTTAGTCCTTCTGTTTGCTTATTGTCTTCATGTCCAATTTTGTACCCCTCATCCATTTTTTTGTACATTTGTTAGTTATGTCATTAAATCCTTCAACTCATCATGGTACTTCAACTATGGCATCTGTAAATTTCCACTTTTCAGCAAATATTTAGTACTTGGTCCATCTTCAGCTGCAGCATTCTTGAGGTGATATCAAAGGAAAGACAATTCTTCTAGTTTTTTTAATCCGGTTTTTACTCAAAAAGGATATGAGACAAGTGGGACAAGCTGTTTTCTAAACTCCTGGTCCTAAGAGGAAAACATTAGTGACACTTGCTTAAAATAACATCTGCCTTCTCAGTATCTGATAACAGCCTTTTGTGCTTCCTGTGGCTTGGCCTGTTTCTGAAGATGAGTGGTCACCTCACAGTTGTCACATATATTTTTACAAAATTATTTTACTTTGTATGAATTAGAACCCAGAGCCCTCTCTGTCTCATTGGATATTACCATGGAACCAGAAAAGTCTTTCAGAATCCCAGTAACCGTTTAAGTCTGACTTAAAGATGGTTATCCATCATACACTTGACAGTATTTAAAATATAATAACTGGAAATTCCCACCAGGTTTCTGTGAAACTAATTCTCAAACTCTGCTAAATTAGGAACAATATGGTTTTACAGAAATCCAAATACAGAAAACCCTTTGCAGGCTTATGTCACATTATTTAACAACTGGGTTTTAAAAGACTTTACTCAGAAAACATATTTTACTGAATTTACGCTGAAAAGCATCAAAATACGAGTATAAGGTACATTGAGTCAATATGAAGTTTCAAAACTCAAAAAGTAAACATTCACTGCAGATACATGTCGCTGTAGCAGAACAAAAGAGACACACATGTCAATGTTGTCAGTTACAAACTGATGTCTGACCTTTCCTCGTACATCATCTCCATTATCTACCTCTTGCTTCCACGTTTAACACTTAAAATAAATAAAAACCTAAAGCCACAGGTTGAGCTATTACCTTTTACATTTGTGTCTCCTTATTTCACCAATTCACCAGTCTGTTCCTGTAAGTTCGAACTTTTCGTTTTTTCAACTTCTGCGTTTCCTTCTCTGTTTGTGTCACTGTCAGCGTGTCTGGGTGTTGACAGGAAGTCCTTTCTGATTTCCTGATTTTTGACAAGCCTCA
This sequence comes from Cyprinodon variegatus, assembly GCF_000732505.1. Lineage (NCBI taxonomy): Eukaryota > Metazoa > Chordata > Actinopteri > Cyprinodontiformes > Cyprinodontidae > Cyprinodon > Cyprinodon variegatus. The sequence goes on along the minus strand of NW_015150872.1, from coordinate 504,714 downwards.
AAAAAAGTCGACTAAAACTGTCGTTAGTCTTTCATCTTTGTCAGTTTTTTATCTTACACTTGTAAAACATTTTTCTTAACCTAACCCTCTAACCCAAAAAATGATATTTTATTTGACATATAAAACAACTTCAATAAGATATACAGCACATTGTCTGAAAATAACTTGATTTCTTTTTAAAATTGAACTTCCTGCATCCCTTTCATGCATCTTTCAATTAGTTCAGCCTTTTAATCAGGCTATAGAATCTAAACCATAGAGAATCTGACAACATTTACAACAAAAATGTCTTTTTAAAGATTCAGAACTGACAAATACGTTTAAATTACTGTGATGAAAAGGGTGTTCTGTTGTTTTACTGTAGTTTTCTAATTATGGACATTTTAAAATTGGTCATAAGTGACAAAAAAGTTCAAAACATTCAAAAATGCTTGTTGAAGAATAAGTTTCTCTTTTGCATCTCCATAAACAACAAAAGAACAATAATATCTGAATTATAATCATTTGCAGAAACTCAAACACATTCTGTTCATGTACTTATATTACAATGTTTTCTCGGTTCTCTGTTATTCAATTATTATACGGCAGAAGTTGCTGTTAAGTGAAAGTGAGGTTTGTTCTTTCAAGAAATTGATTCAATCTAATATTTCAGGAAAAGGAACCCAGCTGACAAGTGTGGCTTCTCTTCTCAGCAGCGCAGCTTCCTGTTCTCATTTTACTAAAACCACCTGCTCTATACTATAAGCATTCACATCCAGCTAGGTTTGATTTATTGTCATTATCTTTTTTGCATTTGATACTCATTAATCATCTTCGGTCTCAATTTTGAGTATATAAATTATTTGTTTATATGTGCAAATTGACCTCTCAACCGTTTTAGTAGAGTTTAACCCTTTTGATACTAAAAAGAACATTATAAATATTTTTTTTCAGAAATGTGTAACCATTAAAATATCCTTTTTATATGATAAGTTTATATTGTCCCCAAGTTTCCTGTTTATACGAAAGAAGAAGATGATTCATCCTCCATGGATTATAAGATGCATACATGAGGTTGTGCATATTGACCATTTATTATTATGCTATTGATAAAGTCCTTTTAACCCCCTACAGCCCCACTTTTTGCTCATAAGGTAATTAGCAAGTAAATGCTGCAGCACAGTGGCCTAAGAGAGAAAATGTTTATTTCATTAAATATGTTTTTTGCTTAGCTTTTTGTCACATTTAAATGTTTAAAGTAATCAAAAACATATACAGGATATAATAACATGCAGGAATGCAAAAAGCAATTCCCAATTACTTAGACTTAGACAACTTTATTGATATTTCATTTATACAGCTTTCAGACAGTGAATGAGCAGCAGCTTAGCAGTTAAAAAGAACATTTCTGCTCCATAAAGGGCAGCAGTGATCAAATGTAAACAGCGTGGGAGAAAACATAGTGCAAAAAAGCATTGATGTGGAAGTTCAGAGCAGTGCAAAAATAAGTAAATCAATACAGTAAAAAATGCAATAGAACACTGAGCTGAGTTCTATTTAAAGGGATTTGAAAATTTGCCATGTAATGCAAATATGTTTTCAAAATTCAGTTGAAAACATTTGAGTTGAGTTCTATTAGGTTTGATATTATCAGCGTGATGCAGATTCTTCATTTGTGACTTGATTTAGAGTTCTTTTCAACAGTTCAGCAGTCTGATGGCGGTGGGGAAAAAGTTGTTACAAAATCTGCTGGCCCAGAGGGCAGCAGGGAGAACAGTACATGGTGGGGCTGTGAGGGGTCATTGATGATGTTACGGGCTCAGGACACTCAGTGCTGGGATAAAATGTATTTTATGGAGAGAAGAGGAGCCCCGATGATCCTCTCTGTTGTTACCACTCTGTCTTACCACTCTTCTCACCTTCTTTCACTCTGCGGCGTTGCAGCCTCCCCACCACACAGTGACAAAGCTGCTTGGAACGCTCTCTATGGTGATTCCGTACAAGGTCGTACATGCTCTTTTGTGCCTTTTTGACCAGTGAGATGGTGTTTACAGTCCAGGTGAGGTTGTCTGTGATGTGAACCCCCTGGGATTTGGTGCTGCTGACCACCCCTACAGCTGAGCTGCTGATGAGCCGTGGAGCGTGGTTAGGCCGGCTCTTCCCGATCTACTTCGTTTTCTCCAAGTTCAGGATCAGGCTGTTATCTCTGCACCAGTCCACCACTTGCTAGTGCCTTGAATTAAGGAAAGTATTGGAAGGTAGAAAGTATTGTCCTCTCTTTTAAAATCATGAATTAAGTGTGATTGTTTTTTTTCAACTTTATTATAAATAGTTAATGATTTAACTAAACCTGTCAGAAAGATATCTAAAAGCAACACATCTAAAAAAAAATAATAATAATCAAGAGCAGTATAAAAACGCCATAAACTGGCCAATAAAGCCATGACATTTATTTGTCTGGAAAGTGTTAGAAACCAATTTAAAAGAGTTTTAGACATCAAATAAACTGAGAACCACAATCTGCCACTGGGGAAAATACGCATCAGAAGTGAAAAGCAGTAGTAGTCATCAAAATGATTCATCATTATTATTCCTAATGTTCTGCTTTTACTCAATCTGGGATTTTTTTCCTCAGAGTTGCATGTCTTTGCTTCCTTTTCTGCTATCACAGCAAAAACTGTTGCAGGAGCAGACTTCAAACCACTAAAGCTTCGGCAATTAAAATGTAAGAACACATGAATGGATTAAACAGCTCTTATTAAATATAACAAAACACTTTTATGCTGGCCTGATTGCATGTTTGACCTTAAATGAGGTTTTGTTACCCCCCATTCAACCTCTTGTGAATTTTATTTTTTTACTCTGGTCCCGAAAGAACAACTTGAAGTTTAAAACAGCTTCTTGTAATTCACTGGAAGATATCAGAGTGTTTGCAACCTTTCCTTCTGGTAATGAAAATTATTTTACACAGTTTTAACTATCAAATTCCTCCGACCACAAAAATCTCTGCTCCACAAGGTAAACGGGTAACCAGTCTGTTTCAACAAGACAGTAGATCTATAACTAAAGCATTCCTTAATGTGTCTTGTTTAAAACAAACGGAAAAAAAACAGAGACTTTGGATCCCAGGAGCTGTTTTGTAGCTAAAAAATTTAGCTTTAAGTGAAATAAATCAAAACACTGACTATAGCCACATCTAATGCACTTCCTTCATGGCTAAAGTGTCCTTACCGATTTAAAGTATTCAGATCAAGCATGAGTTCAAACAGTATGTCTTCTTGGCAGATGCCTGTGATTTTTGGCAATTCCCTCAGTTTTTGTTTCATTGTTTTATTTTTTTTCGTTTGGTCTGTCTTTTTTTGTTTGTTTGTTTGCCCGTTATGTGATATGTGTCCCAGATTTCTAGAGCTTGAATCTTTTTGATGCCTTGTTGAAATAAAGAAAATGTGATCAATCAGAGCTTAAATATTTGAATGAAGTTTTTGTACTTTCAACTTTTACAATGTGCATACCTCACTCCTGGTGTTACTGAAGGAGTTAA